>NW_020825517.1:0-46220 GCF_003286085.1 Drosophila persimilis
ATTTGGCTAATGTTGCGATTCGATAATAAACTGCTACATTTTCAGGCACACGTCAAGGCTATTTTCGCGCTGCAAGGGGTGTTGAAGGGCTCAGCTATCGGCTTGCGCGCGCTCAGCGACAAAATCAATTCGCACTTGCGTGCACTTCAGACCTTGGCGACCCCGCAGGAGATTTCGGATGGGTTGCTGATCTTCATCATAGGCACGAAACTGGACCATAAAACAAAGGAGAAATGGGAAGAGAACTTGCCGACGTCAGGATTGCCTCGGTGGTCAAGCATGGCCTCATTTTTGGAAGCGAGATGTCGGATGCTGGGGAATTTGGGATCAGCCATGGCAACAAGTCCTAGTCAACAGGTGGGAGAAGACAAACCTGTCACCCTTATCACCTCCAGTAACGACCATCCTAACCCCATATGTAACCATTGCAATTCCTCCGAGCATTACGTATCTAGATGTCAGGCATTCCTGAATCTCTCTGCGTTTGAACGATACAAAGAAGCACAGAAGAGCCGCTTGTGTTTGAACTGCCTCAACAAAGGCCATGATTTTGCAGAGATGCAGGTCAGGACTTTGCAGGCATTGCCAGGCCAAACATCACACGCTACTACACATTCCATCGGGAGCTGGTGCTTCATCTTCCTCTTCCCCGGCCGAGGAATCGATCCAGCAAGAGGCCGCGACTATGCTTCTAGCAAGCGGGTGTTCTAGCTCTCCCCCTCGATCCAGAAATCTCAGCCTAGCCAGAACGTGTTGCTACCTACTGCCCTCGTCCATGTAACAGATCGTTATGGAGCACTTATCCCATGTCGTGCCATTTTTATACCCGATACTCAAAATGAGTATTGGGGTATATTAGATTTGTGGTAAAAGTGGATGTGTGTAACGTCCAGAAGGAATCGTTTCCGACCCCATAAAGTATATATATTCTAGATCAGCATCAATAGCCGAGTCGATTGAGCCATGTCTGTCTGTCCGTCTGTCCGTCCGTCCGTCTGTCCGTCCCCTTCAGCGCCTAATGCTCAAAGACTATAAGAGCCAGAGCAACGATGTTTTGGATCCAGACTTCTGTGATATGTCACTGCTACAAAAATATTTCAAAACTTTGCCCCGCCCACTTCCGCCCCCACAAAGGGCGAAAATCTGTGGCATCCACAATTTTAAAGATACGAGAAAACCAAAAACGCAGAATCGTAGAGAATGACGATATCTTTTAGACTGCGGAATCTGAATTGGATCGTATTATTATTATAGCCAGCATCAAGAAAACAATTTCATTTTTTCTCGCCCTGTCTCTCTCTAACACACACGTAGCATAGGCGGCTTTGCTTAGAGTAAAACATTAGCGCCTAGATCTCAGAGACCATAAAAGCTAGAGCAACCAAATTTGGTATCCACACTCCTAATATATCGGACCGAGACGAGTTTGTTTCAAAATTTCGCCACACCCCCTTCCGCCCCCGCAAAGAATGCAAATCTTGGGATATTCACAAATCTCAGAGACTATTAAAGCTAGAGTAACCAAATTTGGTATCCGCACTTCTGTTAGATCTCACTATAAAACGTATATCTCAAAATTTCGCCCCACCCCCTTCCGCCCACACAAAGGACGAAAATCTGTTGCATCCACAATATTGCAGATTTGAGAAAACTAAAAACGCAGAATCATAGATAACGACCATATCTATCAGATTGCTGAATCTGGATCAGATCAGATAATTTTTGTAGCCAAAAGGAACAAATCAATTTGCATTGGCTACGCAGCGCCCGACGTCACGCTCAGACTGATTTTCTGTCTCTCTCGCACGCACTCTTTGTCGTGTCGTTTAATATTAGCGGCGTTGCCGGAGGAGAGCCATACTGACTTAGTATCGGGTATAACTGTAGAGTTGCGGTGTCCGCTGCAACTCACAACGTTCCCCCTCGTTTTTGATTAGAATTTTGAAGCGAATCGGAACGTTGCCGTGGTTTAAAGTCCAAAATAATGCAGTCCCAACGGATCAAGAAACACAAAAGCGAACGGAGACTCAAGAGTGTATACCAAAAAGTGCGTATGCCAAACCGCACAAAACCGCGAGTGTGTATACCCAAAAGTGTGTATACCAAGGCATAGAAAATCGCGAGTTTGTGTGTGTAAATAGCAACTCGGAGGGATACTTAAAAGAAAACGAAAAAACAAAAGAAAGAATCCAGCTCATCCTGTATCGTAGGACCGACCATCAATATGTCGTTCAAGGCCACCTGAGAGGACGTTTTACAAGACGCATCGAAAACGACGCGAAGCTTGGTCGACGTGCTTTGAGGCCTCAACACACACTGATGTGGAATGAAATAATGTGGAGTTTTGGGGATTGTGTTGTCTGTGGTAGACATGTGACCCAAGGAGAGGTACTCTTCCATGAACTCCAAGTACATTTTCTTCAACTCGGGGTCACGAGACAATCTTTTTTCAAGCGATAAAAACCGCCGTTTAGCCACTTCAAAGGAGTTGCCTAAGATACTGGGATCTGATTTGAACGGCAGTCTTACTTCAAACCGACCTGAAGGCACGATCTGAGTAGTCCTTCTATAATGCTTTTCACATAACTTGTGTTCAGGAGATAAAGACTTTTTAGAAGACGGCAATTCTTCCAGTGACCAAAACTTTTGTAATGTGTTGTCGATGTGTATCACTGACTCTTCTCGACAACTCAAACAATTCCTAGCTTCTTGGGTGGCAGTCACCTTTTGAGTGTATCTGCCCGACACAATCCAGCCGAGAAGCGTTTTCTGCAGAGTTGGATAGTCAGGACCTTGTCGAATCTGACCAACAGATAGAAGTTCGAAAAATGTTTCTGCACCTATCAACATATCTATCTTCTGTGGCTTGAAGAAATATGGGTCTGCAAGTGGTAAGTTCTTCGGGATTTTCCAGTCACTCACGTTAAGTGTCTGATAGACCTTAGAATCCAGAAATCAACCGAAAACTCACTACCAGTAATTCGCGACTTCACCACCGTGTGTATCCTTTTCTTGACTTGTGAATTGGATTCACCAATACCAAGCAAGTTGATACACGACTCCTCCCTACGGATCTGTAAGCGCTGTGCTAAGTCCTCAGTTATAAAATTGGTTTGAGACCCCGAGTCAAGCAGAGCTCGGGCCAAAACATGTTCACCATTATTTGTTCGGACGCTTACGATCGACGTAGCCAGAATAATTCTATCCATAGCTGTCGCATGGAGAGCATGCGAAGTGGAAGGTCGATTCTGATTGGGAGGAGGAGAAGAATTCTCTGGGGGTGATGGTAACGCTAGACTTTTATTCGCCACTGTGTACCTATACAATAAGGTATGGTGTGAGCAGCCACACACTCGACACTTCTTAGCTTTGCATCGTACTACAGAGTGGCCTGGCTGCAGACAATTGATGCACAAGGATGCAGTTTTTGCGAATTCGAACCTTTGCATTACTGCTAGCCGACCAAATGGACTGCACTCTGTCAACAAATGGCCTTTCGCATTGCAGTAGCTGCATTGTTGATTTTTAGTATTCGCGGTGGAACACGCGAATGAGCTCCGATTATGCTGCTTGCTTGGCACAGCTTTCTGCTCCTGCTTTGGTTTGTCCGAATTTTCGGCCGAAAGATGCTGATGTCTGCGATTAAGCAACCTTTCACAGTCCGTCCAAAGTGGCAGTTTGTCATAATCGAGCTGTTCTTCCCATTTCTCTTTGGTCACCGGATCGACTCTGCTCAAGACGAGATGAATAATCATCGCATTCGAGATCTTTTTATCATCGCCTATCGACAACAACGAACCATATATGGATGAGGCGGTATCGATAAGGTTCCTTAAGGACGATGCTGATTGCTGGGTCATTTTGGGAAGATTAAATAGAGCATCAATGTGATTTTTAAAGATCAGACAATCATTATCGTAGACCCGTTTTAAGCTAGCCATTGCTTTCTCGTAGTTGGTCTCGGTTACTTGGAAAGCCCTAACTGTTCCCAACGCTTCACCGGAGAGACACGAAAGCAAATGGTTGAACTTTTCGATAATTGGAATGCTTTGGTCATTATGAACTAGAGTCTCAAATAAACCTATGAAGTTTTTAAAGTCCGAATAGTTGCCGCTGAACTGCGGCAGAGCTAACTTCGGAAGGCGAGCACGAGTTGGGCCACCATAAGCTGGTACTGCCTGTATTGTCTCATCAGCTGTCTTTAATGCGCAAATGAGAGACATTAATTTTGCCTTTGTGACAATTGAGAGTTCTTCCAACTCGACTCCAAATTCATCGTCAATGTCTATATCTTCAATCTTCTCTTGAAGTTCGCGTGCCGTGTCAATGCTACGCATCAGCGTTTCGAGTCTGCACTCGAGCTCCGTCAATACCAGCGGAATATCCCCCGCTTCTAAACGGTCCGCTAATAAACGAATGCCTTTGACACGGAAACTGCGTTTTTTCTTCAGCTCTTCAAGGACGATATTGTTGGCTTTTGAGGTCATATTGATTCTCAATGCAAGCAACTGAAGGCGAAAGATCGTTTCTAATAATCGTATTTAATGCCGAGGCACTCAATGAAATAATGGGTAATTGTACCCAAACGAGGTGAAAAACCAATATACCCGAAAAATTTAGGGTAGAGCGTCGCTTGGCTGGCGCGTACACGAAAACCACACAAGAATACCAACGAACTGTACTGGTGACAAGCGAAAACGAAAAATTTCACCGCTGCAGTTCAGAAGAATTAATGTTGTGTATGCGTATGCACCGACAACGATCGACGCTAAATTGATTTACGAGGCACGACTTTGTCTTAATTGATAGTTGGATCCTACTGACACCAAACGAATATACCCGACGAAAACAGGGTAGCGCGTCACTTGGTGTTTGGTTTGGATCAAGCGCGCCAAACAAAAGAACAACGATAAGCAACGGTGAAGAGCGAAAGCGAGACGAAAAAATTCACCGCTGCAGCTGCGTATTGGTATGCGTGCTTGGCCAACGACCCAACTATACATATATTTGACACAACGAAAACGAGAAAGGGGAAAGGGGCGACAGCGATTGCAGTAAAAATGAGTTATGTATATGTGTAGTTATTGCGTCCAAGAGGGTTAGATGTACATATGTATGTATATATGTATTAATATATATGCTCAACTCTAACTACAGCATGCAATCTAGCTCTACTATGTCATACGTATGTGCCAAGAATTGAAAGCGAGGTGCAATTGTTTCAGCACAAGACAATAATTCGAGTTTTTTAATCTTTCGTCTTCACTCGAGCTTTCAATTTTTTGCACAAATACCTCTTGGGAAGATAGGAAATTCCAGGTGCTGTACTCTCCTCTTCTTATACTGGATGCTCCACTTGGATCTTCTTGGGTAGATGGTATATGTGTATCTCCTTTTGTATATATGTATGTATGTAGCTGCAGACAGGGTATTGCACGACCGACGCGGTGATTTTTATACCCGATACTCAAAATGAGTATTGGGGTATATTAGATTTGTGGTAAAAGTGTATGTGTGTAACGTCCAGAAGGAATCGTTTCCGACCCCATAAAGTATATATATTCTTGATCAGCATCAATAGCCGAGTCGATTGAGCCATGTCTGTCTGTCCGTCTGTCCGTCCGTCCGTCTGTTCCTCCGTCCGTCTGTCCGTCCGTCTGTCCGTTCAAGGATCTCAGAACCCATAAGAGCTAGAGCAACCAAATTTGGTATCCACACTGCTGTGATATCGGACCTTGACCGTTTTGTGTCAAAATTTCGCCACACCCCCTTCCGCCCCCGCAAAGGACGAAAATCTGAGGCAACCACAAATCTCAGAGACTATTAAGGCTAGAGTAACCAAATTTGGTATCCGCACTTCTGTTAGATTTCACTATAAAACGTATATCTCAGAATTTCGCCCCACCCCCATCCGCCCACACAAAGGACGAAAATCTGTTGCATCCACAATATTGCAGATTCGAGAAAACTAGAAACGCAGAATCATAGAGAATGACGATATCTATCCGGTTGCTGAATTTGGATCAGATCAGATAATTTTTGTAGCCAAAAGGAACAAATTAATTTTCACTGGCTTCGCAGCGCCCGACGTCACGCTCAGACTGATTTTCTGTCACTCTCGCACGCACTCTTTGTCGTGTCGTTAAATATTAGCGGCGTCTGCCGGAGGAGACCCATACTGACTTAGTATCGGGTATAACTGTAGAGTTGCGGTGTCCGCAGCAACTCACAACGTTCCCCCTCGTTTTTAGTTTTGTTTGTTTAATTATTTGCACACACGTCGCGGTCAATTTGGCAATTTAGCTGCAGCACATATGCATGTACATGTATGTATGTATGTATAATAGATTTTGAATATTTATCTTTTCTCCACTGTGTCACTTTCACTTTTTGCCTTCCACTTGAATTAATATGTACGTTTAAATTGCAAGTCCACCCGGGGGCGCCATGAAATTTTAGAATAGTTTTTCTAAATAAAGATACCGAAATTTCTTGGGTGACTGCAATTTTTTATTTTAATACGACGAAAGAAAAGGGGTGCGTGCGTTCGATTTCATGGATTTCTCTCGACTCCTTTTATATATTAAAACAATTTCTTCTATGCCTACCTTACCTACGGTGGCAAAGCGGGGCGAATTCGCCAAGAGCGAGAGAGCGAGCTTTTATTGCGCTCCCGCTTTGCCCTAGCCTAACTTACACTAGACTTCATGAAATACTATCCTAATAACAATTATTATTATTCAAATGGCGCTACAAAGGGCAAAAAGTGTTTTAAGTGCGGAAAGGAAGGGCATTTTAAATCGGAATGCCGTGCTAAAAGCAAGCAGGAAGGAGCAAACAACAAGGGCGCAAACAGTAAAAGCGGGGAAAGATTGGGTACAATGCTTTGCGTTACCGAATATGCCAAAGTGGAACCAGAAAAATATGTACCAATCCTAAGTTTAGCTAATCCAAATGACCAGATGTAAAATGCATGGTGCATAGACAGTGACGCACCGGCACATATGTATATGTTGTGACAAGGAACGCTTTGTGTCGTTCACGGAAGATAATCAAAAAGTATTTTTAGCCGGCGGCAAATCACTTATTGCTGAAGGGCATGGAACTGTTCCAGTAAAGTTCGGTGATAGATCCGTTACGCTGGAAAATGTTATCTTGGTACCAGATTTGCAGTACAATTTTATATCGGTCACAAAACTATTAAAACATGGAAAAAAAGTTGTGTTTGAGAAAAATCAAGCGATGATTTTTGAAAACGAAATAATAGTTATAAAGGCACATCTGGAAAATGGATTGTTTATGGTTCAGGACAATCAGGAAAAGTGTATGAACATTGCAAATGTTGAGGCAGATGCATTCAAATGGCACAATAGGTTCGGCCATGTACATTTTGACGCATTAAAGGAAATGGTTAACAAGGAGATGGTAATAGGTCTCAAGGGCATATACAAGCCAAAACAAGTGTGTGCAACATGCGCAAAAAGTAAAATTTGCGTGCAACCATTTCAATGGAGCACAAACAGGTCAAAGGGCGTACTAGACTTAATACATACTGATGTATGCGGTCCAATGCAAAAGCAGTCAATGGGAGGCAATCGATATTTCGCCACATTTATTGATGATTGTTCAAGATATGTATCAGTAAATTTCCTAAAAACCAAAGATCAGGTTTTCGAGGCTTTTAAAGAATTTAAAAGTCAAGTTGAGTGCCAAACGTTTTTCACAATTACCTAAACCAATAACGGAGTTGCAGAAAGGGCCAACAGAACATTGGTAGAAATGGCAAGAAGTATGCTGCTGCATGCTGGGTTGAGTGAATGCTATTGGGCAGAAGCGATTCGAACTATATATAACCACGTATTTACGAAATAGAGTGGCAAGCAACTGCTTGAGCGGGGTGACACCTTTTGAAATATGGACAGGTAGAAAGCCAATGGTATCGCATTTAAGAGTTTTTGGCTCAGTAGCGATTGCTCTAGATAAAACAAAGAAATCAAAGTTCGCACAGAAAGGCTTAGAGTATATAATGGTGGGCTACTCCGATACGGCCAAAGCATACCGTTTGGTCAGTAAAGAAACCAGGAAACTCGTAGAGAGTAGGGATGTCATTTTTGTAGAACCTGAAGGGGGCAAACTAGATGCATCATGTTCCAATGACATGGCATCAATTGAGGTTCAACAAAACCAGGACGCTGAACCCGAAATGGATAGCGAGCAATTTAAAGATCCAGAAAATGAGCCAGAAAATCAGGAGGAGATTAGGTCTAGTAATGACATTCTTGTAATTCCAGAACCAATAAGAGGACCAGGACGCCCAACCATAGTACGGACGGGCAAACCAGGACGACCAAGGAAGCAGTATCATATGCTTAATGCGATACTGGCAGCAGACGTACAAGTTCCACAAAACTACGCACAAGCTGAACGGTCTACTGAAGGCGAGATATGGAAAGAATCAATGAAGGACGAGTACGAATCTCTCGTGAAGAACGGCACGTGGTCGCTTACTAAATTGCCTAGCGGGAAAAAGTCCATTGGATGCCGATGGGTTTACGCAGTTAAGTCCAATCCGGATGGAAGCGTGAACAGGCTCAAATCACGTCTGGTGGCGAAAGGTTGTAGCCAACGCTACGGGATCGACTACAAGGAAACATTTGCACCAGTTGTACGCCACGCAACTATCAGGTTGATAATTGCACTTGCAGTCGAACATGGTCTCCACCTACATCAAATGGATGTTGTCACGGCGTATCTCAACGGCGAATTGGAAGATGAGGTTTTTATGAGACAACCTGAGGGCTTCATCAGCGAAGTTCACCCAAATCACGTTTTTAGGCTTCACAAAAGTATATATGGCCTAAAACAATCAGGAAGAGTGTGGAACTCTACGTTAGATGCAACGCTGAGACGCATTGGTTTTATACCGACTGTCAACGAACCCTGTCTGTATTGTAAGCCAGGTAAAAATATGTGTCTAATAGCTGTCTACGTAGATGACATTATTTTGGCGTGTAAAGACCTCGATGATATATCTGATATCAAGATAAAAATCGCAGCAGAATTTGATGTGGTTGACATCGGGCCTATGCAATACTTTTTAGGTATTGAGGTGAAACGTGAAGGCAGTACGGGTGCGATTTCAATCAGCCAACGGAAGTATATTAGAGAGTGCCTCAAACAGTACAATTTGAAAGATTGTCGACAGACGTCCACGCCTCTTGAAGCTGGTTACCAGGTGGCATGCAGCAAAGAGGACTGCCGCAGATCGTTCCAAAAGCTAATTGGAGAGTTATCTTATCTTGCTGTTATGACTCGTCCGGACATTGCGCATTCGGTGAACAAATTAGCACAACGTAACAAGGATCCTCATTCCGATATTTGGCAAAAACTATCGACTGGGAGATATACTACACAAAGCAAGGAAAGGCAATTGAGTGTTTTGTTGATGCAGATTGGGCAAGTGATATGACAAACCGAAAGTCATTCACTGGCTATGTGGGAATGTTGGCAGGAGGAGCGGTTTCTTGGGAGTCAAGAAACCAATCGACGGTTGCCCTCAGTTCCACGGAGGCAGAGTACATAGCCTTATCATCTGTAGCAAAAGAGGCGATATACTTTCGCAGCCTACTGATTGACTTGAAGATGATGTCCAAAGAGTCAGCTATTCAGATGTACGGCGACAACATTGGAGCACAGCAGCTTGCTAGAAACCCCATGTTTCATGCACGTACAAAGCACATCGACGTCAAGATACATCATATTCGAGAGGTTCTCAAGAGAGGTGAAGTCGACATTGCGTATCTGCCACCCGATGAGATGATAGCAGATGTCCTCACTAAGAACTTAGCCAAAGTTAAGCACCATAAATTTGTATTCGCTTTTGGTTTAAAAGATAGTTTATAAGTGCTTGACATGTTATCGAATATTAGTTAAGTATATTTAAAGTTTGTAAACATGCGTTGTGTTGAGGAGGAGTGTTAAAAGTGACCGCCTCGATAATTAGATATTGATCTCTAACAACACTGCGCATGTGCCCTGCTGCATATCGATGTTTTCATATCGATGTTCCTTCGGCGTCAGTCTCTTGCGTATGTTACTCGGAAGCACATATAATTCTGTATACTGATCTTCTGCTGTCTTACAAATAAAATAACTTTAACAAAATAATAAACTTTTCATGACTCAGGGGAATAAAAGAAAGAAGCGAGCACCATTTGAGTTTATGGGCTCACTTTATCATATATTGTTTGGGATAATGGACGCCGAAGATAGGGAAACGTTTGAAGGACATATGAAAAATGTATTAGAAAAACAAAACACAACCTAGATTATTTAATTAAGAAATAAACATCATTAGTAGAGTCAACGGTAAATATCCTCAAAAGAACTACCGAGGAAATAAATTTGAACTTTACAAGTATGAGCGCTAGAGTAGAAAACATAACGGGAGCATTAAGGGAATGTTTTTATGTGTACAAAGAATCTATAAATTTCTTTATGGTAACAAATCAACTAAGCTCCTTGATTGAAGAGTGCGACAAAATTGAATCAGCAGTTATCAGCAGTATCTACTGATAGATATCCCAGATAGATATAGATCCAAATATTTTAAAACCTATACAGCTAAAGGGAGAAATAGCAACTTGTTATAAACATTGTTGCTTTGAGGAAAAAGAACAGGAACAGAATTAAAGGAAATTTACAGCCCATTAACAGCGGAAGGGATTTTTTTTTTGATAACAAATTAATTCTGAACGTGAAGATTCCCCTGTTTGGTAGGCATGCATCCCATTTATTTAGGATAATTCCTATGCCGGATGAGCATGAACAAGAATTGGTCAAGGTAGATTTGAGCTCCAGGTATTTAGTATATAACTTCGGAATTGATACCTATCATTCGATGACTGAAGGTACTTTGAACAAATGCCAAAAATGGCAATCAAATACAGGAGTATGCGAAGGTAATTGGCCTTGGAGCAATGCCAATGATAGTGCTTGTGAGATAGCTCCTGTTGAGACAACGAGCTTTTTCGCTGACTATGATTGTTCAATAATTTCACAAATTATTAATTTCCGAAAACGTTATAAATTTTATTATAGGTATTTTGTGTGTTGAGGGTGGCCGAAGATGCCAGAGCCTTTTACAATAGTATTAGAGTGACACACTTGGATGAGGCAAGCGAGCCGATCTCGATCTCCCAAAGTAATAGATTGGGGACAAAAGGGTCTGTTCTCCAACTATATCAAGCGGTAACTGCTAGAGCAGGCGCAGCTGCTGACGGCTTAGCGACGGCATAGGAAAGAAAAGATAACAAGAGCGAGCATAGATAAGAATAGATGATTAAATGAGAGCATGTTGCTGAGCGAGCATAGATAAAGCTACGCTTACGTTACGTTAGTTTAGTATAATGACCAAAATAGAAAAGAAAGTGAATTGATAGGCAATAAAACAATGGTATAAAATTTACACTCGGGCTTCGCCCGAACATACTCCCCCCGTGGAAGGATCCATGCCTTTCACCTCATCTCGTAGAGGCAATAGACATAGTTTTGCAAGTGCTCTTCGGCTAACACCTGTAGCCATCCTGATCAAGGCGACTCGAGATACGCCATCAGCTCCTGGGATGAGCTCGAGGATTCTCGCTAGAGGCCACTTCAGAGGAGGGAAGTTCTCGTCCTTAACAAGAACGACATCATTGACGTGAAGCTCAGGATTCCGGGTGCGCCACTTCGTTCTTTCTTGAAGACTGGTTAAATACGATTGGCGCCAGCGAGACCAAAAGATTTGCTGAAGCTGTGTGACCTTCTGCCAACGGTCCAAGCGATCGACGTTTAAATGAACCAAGTCAGGCTCCAAGAAGGTTGTGATAGGGGCGCCAACTAGAAAATGGCTGGGCGTGAGTACATCGAGATCTGCAGGGTTCTCTGAAAGAGGAAACAATGGCCTTGAATTAATGATTGCACAGATATTGCACGCGAGAGTGCGCAGCTCATCAAATCCAAGAAGCGAGGATCCGAGGGCACGTCGAAGATGATGCTTAGCAAGCTTGACTGACGCCTCCCACAATCCTCCAAAATGTGGCGATCTAGGAGGAATGAAACGCCAATCGATGCAATCGTTGAGACAAGCTTGATGCACGGCTTCTTGATGACTGTCGCTTAGGAATAGCGACTTAAGTTCCGCCAGTTCGTTCCGCGCTCCAACAAAATTTGTGGCATTATCTGACCAAATACGAATCGGTCTTCCACGGGTGCAAATGAAACGGCGAAGAGCAGAGAGGAACGCAGATGTTGTAAGATCCTTCACAAGCTCGATGTGAACCGCCTTGGTGGAGAAGCATATAAAAATGCTCATGTAGCACTTTAGTGGGGGCCGGTTTCGAACTTCTGATTTATACAGGAACGGACCGCAATAGTCCACGCCGGTAACTAAAAATGCACGAGATTCGCTGACTCCGTCCACCGGAAGATCTGCCATTATTTGCTCGAGAGTTCGAGGCTTCACTCTAAAGCATCTGACACACTTTTGGATTACGTGTGCTACGGTCTTTCGGCCACCGATTGGCCAGTACGTTTGACGAATGATGGCTAATAGCGACTGGGGTCCAGCGTGAAGGTGCTTTTCGTGTAAGTGCCGTATCAGAGCAGAAGTGATGGAATGATTCTTGGGCAATATTATGGGATGCCGTGCTTCAAAGTCCAAGGTAGAGTTTTTAAGACGCCCTCCAACTCGAAGCAAACCGCAATCATCTAAAAATGGCGAAAGAGAGGCGATCGAGCTTGAAGCCTTGATGTCCTTTCGCGTTTCCAGGGCTCTTATTTCAGTGGATAGACGAGATTGTTGAGTAAGACGAATAAGCAGTTCGGTTCCCAAACGCAAGTCCTCCACAGTTATTCCAGACTTTCGTCGATGAATGAATTTGCATACATACGCAAAAATTCGTTGCATTTTGGGGAAGGAATTTACAAACTTTGATTCTTCCACCAAATATCTTGACGCGCAGTTTGTAATTAGTATGGTTTTTCGTGCCTCCAAAACCGGCTCTGGAAGAGCAGGTGTACTTGGCCATTGATCCTTACTGGCTGTCAAGTATGTAGGTCCATACTTCCAAAGATGAGGATTGATGAGCTCAGCTGGTAATGATCCTCGAGAAAGCATATCGGCAGGGTTTAGATCAGTTGGCACGTGCAGCCAAGACATTCCAGATGTGAGTTCCAGAATAACAGAAAGTCTATTAGCGACATATACATTGAAGTTGGATGGTTGATTCTTGATCCAAGCCAAAACGACTGTGGAGTCACACCAGCAATAATAAGAGCACTTGAAGTTCATCAAAGACACTTCATGCATAAGCTGAGCGAGTAGCGCTGCACCACATAATTCCAACTTGGGTATTGTGATAGTCTTCAGTGGCGCTACACGAGATCTGGAAGATAGAAGATTTGCCTTGACTCCATTGTCGCCTTGCGAAACAGCGTAGATGCAAGCTCCATAAGCACTCATGCTGGCATCACAAAATCCATGCATTTCAAGGTTGCTGCTTCGAAGGAAAGATAGGCGCGGGAAAGAAATTTGTTGCATAGAGTCAAACTGCTGAATAAAGTTGATCCAAGTTGTGCGTAAGGAGACTGGCAGACTTTCATCCCAATGAAGCTTTTCTTTCCACAGCTGCTGTAGAAATATTTTTGCTTTAGTAATAACTGGCCCTATAAGTCCGAGTGGATCATAAAATCGTGCAATAGTTGACAATACAACTCGCTTAGTTGGTTTCGAAGGGACTTGATTGGGACAGAATGAAAATAATAGCTCATCCGAAGTGGGATTCCATGCTAAACCTAGCGTCTTGGTTACATCGCTGCCATCAGTAAATTTAACAAATGTTTCCCTATCTTCATGGGGTGTTTGATCGAGAACATATGTATCGTTGGAACACCATTTTCTGATCTTGAAATTTCCTTTGGCTAATAGTCCTGACACCTGGCGAATTATTTCCAGCACCTCATTTGTAGTATCTCCCCCCGTTAGCAAATCATCCACGTAAAAGTCCCGCAGCACAACTTCAGAGCCAATTGGATATGACGAACTCTCGTCTGCCGCTAGTTGGTGCATAGAACGGACGGCCAGAAATGCTGCTGGTTTCGTTCCATAGGTCACGGTATCCAGCTTGAATGTCCTTAGCTCCTCGAGGGGTGAGTCACGCCACAGTATGCACTGCAGAAAACTATCTTGGGGCGAGACACGGACGCATCTATACATTTTACAAATGTCACCAGTCAATGCTATACGAAAGGTACGAAATCGAAGAAGAGTCGTAACTAACTTTGGCTGAATTGTTGGGCCTGACATCAATATATCGTTGAGGGAATATCCTGTAGATGTACAAGCGGATCCGTCGAAAACTACTCGGAGTTTTGTGGTGGTTTTGTCTTCTCTTAAGACGCAGTGATGAGGAAGAAAAAATTTGCATTGTTTAAGTGCGTCACTTTTGACAGGGGACATGTGATTCAAATCGACGTATTCCTTTATAAATGCGGCGTATTGGGCCTTGAGAAGCGGTTTGCGAACCAACTTGCGCTCTAGATTGAGAAATCTGCGATAGGCTTGTTGATAAGAATCTCCAAGAAGACTGTCACTCAGCTTTAAAGGCAATTGAACGCAATATTCGCCACTTGGAAGCCGACCGCAATGTTTTTTGAAATGTTCCTCGCAAGCAATTTCCTCCTTTGTTGCTTCTGTAGCGGGACCGTGGCAGTTTTCCACTTCCCAGAACCTTCGCACTAGCTCATCCAAACCAACGGTAGGCGTTTGACTCAATTCCGTCGAACTAGAGGCAGCTAGGAGCACTGAGCTGCGGGAGTACTGACCTCCACCTGTGACAACCCAGCCGAGACGGGTTTTTTGTATTATAGGAAGTCCCCTCTCCAATTTGATCTGTCCAACGCATAAAATGTCGTAAAATAAGCTGGCTCCAATAAGTACATCGATGCGCTGAGATTTGTTAAAGTGTGGGTCAGCAAGGCTGATATTGGATGGCATTTCCCATTTGGATACATCAAATGAAGAAGCAGGCTGGTTTCCTGTAATACGTGGAGCAACGAGAGCTGTGAGACTCGTGAAGTAATCGGAAGTCCTGGATTGAATGACCAAATTAACTGAACCTTCCGTGTGAAATGCAGAATCAGCGCCGATACCCGATACTGATACCGACCCTTTGGCTCGTTTCAGCTGAAGCCTCTGAGCAAAGCGAGAGGTTATTAAATTAATCTGAGAGCCTGAATCCAGAAGAGCCCGGCAAGGAAGAAGATCACCAACTCGACTCTTTATCATAATGACTGTCGTGGCTAGAAGCACTACGTCTGAGCTAAGATTCTGAGCAGGAGGCGAGCATGGTGATGAAGCGGCAACAAGAGAACTTGAAAGATTGGGGCCTGGGCATAAGTCTGTCTGAATAGGAGACGTAGTAGCGTTTGCAGGTTCCGTGTTAACTGACGTAGGCAGCGGATTGTTGATATGTAAAAGGGTATGATGCTTTTCACCGCATGTGCGACAAGAGCCTGAACTGCAGGAGGTATTCCGATGTCCCTTCTTCAAACAGTTGAAGCAAACTCTAAGCTTCCTTGCCTCTCTAAGACGCAAAGATGGCGAAAGGTTTCCAAAGCGAGTGCAGCTGTAAATGTTATGCCCTTTATTATCACAGAACACGCATTCCAATACGATTGTATTTGTAGCAACAAGACTGTGTTTTGAATGAGTGATTCGTTTATGTTTTCCAACCTGACTGCTATGGATTTGAATCAACATAGCTTGATCCATGGTCTCCATGGCTTGACATCTCCTCTCCAAAAAAGCCGAAAAATGGTCCCATGTTGGTATGACGTTAGGGGGCGACAGCTCCTCCCATTTGGTCCTGGTATCAGAGTCGAGATACTTGTATGTGGAGTGAACGATGATGCATCCAGCTATTTCCTCCATGGTACCCATCGATCTAAGCGCTCTCATGTGAGAATGAAGCTTGTCCGATAAAGTACGTAGCTTTGTAGTTGACCCATCTTCAACCTTCTCATGCCTCAGAATCTCAGCGACGTGTGCCTGAAAGATTAAACGTTTATTATTGAAACGATTGTTTAAAATGTCCAATGCAATATCATAATTGCTCTCCGATACTTCCAAAGAGCGAACAGCCTCCAGGGCAGGTCCATCCAAACATGAGCGCAGGTGCTGGAACTTCTCAATCTTTGATAGAAAGGGCTCCTGATCTATTACTGTGCTAAACATCGAGTAAAAGTCTGCCCACTCAGTATAACCTCCACGGAAAGTGGGAAGTTTAATGTCAGGAATATGATATCGTGACCGTACAGTTCCGGAGGCAGTAACGTTGAGCTCGGGTCGTATCGTTGAGTGATGCGGCATGTTCTGGGTAGTCCTGCGGAGTGCTGAGCGAATACGAACTTCGATTTCCATCGCCAAATCGTCAAAATTGTTGCTTAAGTCGCTGCCAATTTCGCTTACATCAAGCTCTTCTAAATTAGAATGAGTAACATTAAATGAGTCGGACATTTTTTCCAAGAATTTTAAATGAACACTTAGCGCATCTTCACTGATTGGGTTGTTTTCATCATTCAATATCGTCTCTCGAAGTGAAACGGCTTTTTTGTATATTGAGAGTGCCTTTAGTTTGTAAAAAGACACCCTGTTTTCCGGCACGTCATTAGACTCATCCATTTTCGACAGGCAGCAGCGAGCAAAGCACAAAGAAGAATCGAAGAACCAACCGTTTGATTTTTTTTGGTATGCAAGCGCAAGTGCAGCGAACCCGAAGCCGCTAATGCACGTAGCTGTATTAGTGCTTGTAAGCAAGCGCGCGACGAAATGGGAACTAACCGCTTCGCGTTCGAACAGTTATGTTTAGCGGATAATTTTCACTGTTTATAATTGTTTATTTCCAAATTGTTACTGACGATCACGTCGGGGTCACCAAATGTTGAGACAACGAGCTTTTTCGCTGACTATGATTGTTCAATAATTTCACAAATTATTAATTTCCGAAAACGTTATAAATTTTATTATAGGTATTTTGTGTGTTGAGGGTGGCCGAAGATGCCAGAGCCTTTTACAATAGTATTAGAGTGACACACTTGGATGAGGCAAGCGAGCCGATCTCGAGCCAAAGTAATAGATTGGGGACAAAAGGGTCTGTTCTCCAACTATATCAAGCGGTAACTGCTAGAGCAGGCGCAGCTGCTGACGGCTTAGCGACGGCATAGGAAAGAAAAGATAACAAGAGCGAGCATAGATAAGAATAGATGATTAAATGAGAGCATGTTGCTGAGCGAGCATAGATAAAGCTACGCTTACGTTACGTTAGTTTAGTATAATGACCAAAATAGAAAAGAAAGTGAATTGATAGGCAATAAAACAATGGTATAAAATTTACACTCGGGCTTCGCCCGAACAGCTCCTTTCAAACCAAAAGGTAATTCAAATTGCATGTATAGGAAGATAGCAGAGACAAGATCATTTTGGGTCGAATTAGAAAGGCAGGGTAGTTGGCTCTTCAAAGTTCCAGTAAACACTAATGCTAGAATTCAATGTAGTAACTCAAATCAAGAACTAATTGATCTTCCACAAGAAGGAATTTTAACAATAATAAAAGGTTGTACTGTGCGAACCGATGACAAAATACTAGTAGATCATAATAGTATTCTGTAGTATGCTGTATGCCAAATAAGCATATGCCCAAAGCATTTTAGTGTATACAATATGTCAAGTGTCACGCTCATAAACATAAAGACACTTTGTCAGTCCCTTGTATGTGGACTGGCCTGCTGCGTGAGAACTGCAGTGTCAGCAATATATTCCAAGTGGCCAAATGAGCATTCCAATGTTCATATATGCCTTCTGCATATACATTCTTACTAACATAAATATACACATACATATGGCATGCTACATGATCCCGTTCTGCCGCTGCTCTTAGCGACAGAACTCAACCAAGAATATTATGTACTTTTAGGCTAAAGAAGTTTATGAAGAATATATATCAGAAGTAGGAAAGATGTTGGACCACGAGTCTAAAGTTGCGGACTCAACCGCAACTCTCTTTGTATATTTGGCCGCCGAGAAGGCCACCAAGAGCAAGATGTAGCTGGTTTGCTGCCACTCAACAACACTAGCAGCAGCAGCAGTAACATGCGGAAGCGCAAGCAGAAGCAGCAAGCATATAATCAACAACCTCATGCAGACACAACCACTCCAACTTCAACCATCCTTCCTCCATCGATCTTTAGTTTGCCATCATATCTATTAATATTATATCGATTATATATTTATATCGATTAAATTAACCTTTGTTCTTTGATTTGTATCATTTATCTTACCCTCCCTTTGCACACACACACAACTACTTTGTATACATGAAAAAAAAGAACCAAAGGCAACCAAGAAGATATATCAGTTGAGGTTATTAAATCAAAAATAATCGGCACAATTTTGTACAAAGTACAAGACGAAACTACTATATCCGGAATCATTACCAAGCTGAAAAGTAACGTAAAAGGAGAATCTTCTGACGTACTCAAAGCTAAATTGGCAAATACTAAACAAAAGGGCAAAACAGCATCACAATATACAACAGAAATCAACAATGTTAAGCTATTAAGCGTTTTTAATAACAATTTGTTGCAATTTGAAGTTAATGAAAGTCGAGAGGTTGTTTATAATTCACAATTTATTTGCATATGTAAACCAACTTATCGCGTATGTACATATGGGAATGATTGGGCGAACGATTGATGCGAGGACGTTAATCTAATAGCTGCGACGATTAGCTCAAGATTGCCCATGCAAGGGCTGACGGGCCAATCTGCCGGGCCCTATGCAGCAAGCTTAGACGCGAGCGGGAACGTATGATAGCCCGAGAGCGTTAGAGCTGCTCGGGGATGCTGTTAAGCCGAGTCCGAGAGATTGCGACATAAGGAGACAAAAGAATTCCGCTGCATGCGCATATGCGGTAGCAAATGATCTTTGTAGTGGGGGCATTGAAACGACAACACCAAAATGCATTTCCTTTGGGCCGCACCACTGGCAATAATTTAAAATATTTAAGCTGCTTGACCCGACATACTCCCCCGTTGGAAGCCTGACTTTCAACAGCATCTTTAAGGGGCATCAGGCACCGCTTGTTGACGGCGCGCTTTGTGATTCCAGATGACGTCTTCAGCACAGCAACTCGGGAAACGCCATCTCGTCCAGGCAAAAGCACGACCACTCTCGCCAGTGGCCACTTCATGGGAGGAAGATTATCATCCTTGACAAGAACCAAATCTGCGACAGCTAAACTAGGCTTCGCAGTGCGCCACTTTCAGCGCTGCTGCAGTGACGTTATGTACTCCTCCTTCCACCGGGACCAAAAGAGCTGCTGCAGGTACGAAACGCGCTGCCAGCCGTCCAGACGATCGAAGTTTAGCTGCGTGACGTCAGGCTCAGCGAACGAAGCAGGAGGGCCACCATTCAAGAAATGCGCTGGAGTTAGAACATCGAGATCGGCAGGGCTCTCTGAAATTGAAACTAAAGGTCTTGAATTAATCACTGCCGTGATGTGGCACAACAGCGTCCGCAGCTCGTCAAATCCAAGAACCGACTTGCCTATCGCACGGTAGAAGTGGTACTTGGCCGTCTTCAGTGCAGCCTCCCATAGACCACCAAAATGAGGGGAGCGCCGAGGAATGAAATGCCAGTCTATAGCCTCGACCAAGCAAAAATCCAGCATCGCCTTCTGATGGTCATCGCTGAGGACCAGGCGCTTTAATTCCATCAGCTCATTCTTAGCGCCGACAAAATTGGTTGCGTTGTCTGACCAAATTTGCCGCGGCTTTCGTCTGGTACATATGAAGCGCTTTAGTCCATGTAGAAAAGCAACTGTGGATAAGTCCTTTATAAGCTCCGGATGAGCCTTGGTAGCGAAACAAATGAAGACGCTGACGTAGCACTTGATTGGAGCCTTGTTGCGTGCCTCCGGTTTGTAGAAAAACGGCCCACAGAAGTCCACGCCTGTGATCTCAAAGGCATGAGAACCATCGAGCCGCTCCTTTGGAAGATCCGCCATAATATGCTCCAATACCCTGGGCTTCAGTCGAAAGCATCTTACGCACTTGTTTACTGCCTTGTTTACCGTCTTCCTCCCCCCAATAGGCCAATATTGGGATCGAATTAGTCCAAGCAAAGCTCGAGGACCAGCGTGCAGATTCCGCTCATGAAAATGGGAGATTACTGCAAGAGTCAGTGGATGGCTGCTGGGCAAGATGATTGGATGACGGCCATGAAAATCCAACGAAGAGTTTTTCAGTCGACCATCTACCCTGAGAAGTCCCAACTGATCCATGAATGGCGATAACGATGCGGTTGAGCTCGATGAGGAGACTGCTCCCCTTGCCCGCAGTGACTTCATGTCCTCCCATAGCTGAGTACGCTGGACTAGTCGTAGCAATACCTGGGTTCCATGTTCAATGTCTGAGACCGTGAGTCCGGGGCGCCGAATTCGGTTGCAAAACTTGTGAATGTATCCGAAAACGCGTTGCAAAGAAGCAAATGAATTCGCATACTTGGAATCAGCAATAATGTCCATGTCCATGTAGGGCGATTTGACCAGAAGAGCCTTCCGACGAAGTTCAAGGGCTGGCTTATCAGGTAGCACAGTGGGTGGCCAGTCATCTGAGGAGCCGCAAAGAAATGAAGGACCATGAGCCCAAAGAGGTGACTCATTCAGATCAGTCGGATGAGCCCCTCGAGACAGAATGTCGGCTGGGTTTAAAGCTGTGGGAACATAGCGCCATTCCATTTTTTCGGTCATTTCCTGAATCGTTGACACTCTATTTGCAACAAAAATATTAAATCTTGACGGCTCGTCCCGAATCCAAGAGAGCGCAACGGCAGAATCATACCAACAGTAACACCTTCCCTTGAATACATTCATTCCAGCTATCTCAGATATGAGCCTAGCCAGCAACTCCGCTCCACAAAGCTCCAACTTTGGTACTGTAAGTGTCTTCAAAGGAGCCACACGAGATTTGGCACAAAGTAAGTGACTGCTGGAATGCTGACCCTTGGACACGACATAAATGCATGCACCATAAGCCTCGATGCTGGCATCGCAAAATCTGTGAATTTCCAGCGTAGAGTCTGGAAGGAGTACAAGCCGAGGAAATTCAAGTCGACGAATCTGACCAAACCTGGTGCATATTTCCTGCCACTCGGTGTTTAGTGCGACTGGAAGGCTTTCATCCCAGGACAACTTCTCTTGGCACAAACGCTGGAGAAAGATTTTGAATTTAGTAATTACGGGACCAGCTAGTCCGAGAGGATCGTAGAATCGCGCTATGGATGACAAAACAGAGCGCCTGCAGGAATTCAAAGACGATTGAAGGGCCGAGAACGAAAATAATAGTAGATCAGAAACCGGATCCCACGCAACTCCTAAAGTTTTAGTCACATGGCTGCCATCGTCGAACTTCAAAAATGTTTCCTTGTCCTCTTCCGGAACTCCATCCAGCACAGCAGGGACGTTCGAACACCATTTCCTCAATCTGAACTGACCTCTAGACAAAATTCCATTAGCTTGCTCCCGAATTCGGATAGCCTCCTCTTGCGAGCTGGCTCCAGATATCAAGTCATCCACGTAGAAATTACGGCGAAGGATTTCAGCTCCAACTGGAAACGCCATCTGCTCGTCCATTGCCAACTTATGCATCGCTCGCACAGATAGATAGGAGGCAGGCTACGTCCCATAAGTAACGGTGTCCAATTGAAACACACGCAAGTCTTCTTCCCTGGAGTTTCTCCACAGAATACACTGCAAGTTGCTATCCTCGGTCGAGACTTTTACACAACGATACATCTTACAGATATCTCCCGTTATCGCAACGGCGTATGACCGAAATCGAGCAAGAATATGAAACAGTTTGGGTTGGATTACGGGACCAGCCATTAAAACGTGGTTCAGGGAATATCCAGATAAGGTTGAAGCGGATCCATCAAAAACGACCCGAAGCTTGGTCGTAGAACTATCTTCCTTCATGACGCAATGGTGAGGCAAAAAATATCGGCAGTTGCTGATTGACTGGGTAGGAACCTGAGACATATGGCCTAAACCAAGGTACTCCTTTATAAATGCTGCATACTGAGATTTAACATCAGGGCGACGATCTAACTTTCTCTCAAGGGTCAGGAATCTTCTCCAAGGAGATCCAAATTATATTTTGCTGGCAGCCGAACACAATAATCGCCTTTATGTAGTCGACGGAAATTCTGCACAAAGTGTGCTTCACAATCTAGCTCTTCTTTGGTAGACTTTATTATTGGTTCGATGCAATTTTCTACCTCCCAAAACCTCCGAAGAAGCACCTCAAGCCAATCCTCTGGACTATTATCCTCAGCAGCTACGGCCCGAGCGCGAGAGACCATCAACGAAGAACCTTTTAAACGCGAACAACTTCCAGACACGACCCATCCCAAGCGCGTTTTCTGAATTGAAGGCAATCCTGGCAGTAGCTTGACCTGACCAACACACAGGAGCTCGAAAAACAGACTTGCGCCAATTAGCAGATCGATGCGCTGCGGCTTATAAAACTCCGGATCAGCTAGTGGTATGTTAGATGGAATGTTTCTCTTTTAAGTGTCAATTCCAAAGCTTAGCTGTCGATCGGTTATGCTAGAGGCTACAATGGCAGTGATGAGAGTTGAGTAATCCGATGAGCGAGAGTGCAGGCTAACGTTGACCGAAAATCCATCCGTGACGAAGCTAGAGTCGCCTATTCCCGAGACTGCAGTCGATGATTTCATTTTTCGAAGTTGAAGCTGATTCGCGAAACGAGAAGTTATTAGATGCAACTGGGAGCCGGAATCCAGCAACGCTCGGCAGGGATCTAAAACTCCGGAACGATTTTTGACTAAGGCCGTGGCCGTGGCAAGTAGAACAACACCATTACTGAGATCTTGGGCAATAAGGGCAGACGAGGTAGCCGCTGAAGTAGAGGGCTCAGTGGCATGCTCAGACGGCCTAGACTCAGACAGCGCAGACTGAGATGGAGTATTCGGCGCTGATTTCCCTTGGACTGCGGTATCTTCAGGGCTACCAAAATGAAGGAGGGTATGGTGTCTACTCCCGCAGGTACGACAGTTGCTCGAGGTACACTGAAGTAATCGATGCCCTGTTCTGAGACAATTTATACATAACGAAAGCCGCTTGGCTTCTTTATGGCGATTTGTGGGGGACAGCGCTTTAAACTTCTGACAGTATTGGACCTCGTGAGCACCATCGTTGCACGGCGCGCAGCGTGCTACGGTTTGGTTCGTTGTAACCAATGTGGACCTAGAATTATTATGCTTTCTACTTCTGCCCACCTGATTGCTCAACGCATAGCTTGCCATAGAAAAGTCCATCGTCTCCCATGATCTGCATCGCTACTCCAAGAACGAGGCCATAGATTCTCACGACGGAATTAAGTTGGCGAATGCGGGGTCGTTGAATCGTTCCTCCCACTTCTCTTGGCTCGCTGGATCCAGTTTTCGGAGAAGCTCCTGCACGATGATGCATCCTGCGATCTGCTCAGTGGTGCTCAAACCCTGTAGCGCGCGCATATGTGAATTGAATTTGTCTGAAAGCTCCCGAAGCATGACCACTGACCCAGGTTCCACAGCCTGAAGCGCCAAGATCTCAATGCCACAGCATAATTGCCATCTGAGATTTCCAGCGACCGAACAGTCTCCAATGGCCGCAGACAGGAACGCAAATGCTGGAGCTTTTCTATGTTTGTTAAGTCCGGATGGCTGTCGATGATGGTGGCAAACATTGAATAAAAGTCCGTCCAGTTCGCATACCTGCCGCTAAACTTGTCTACGGTGAGGTAGAAATTGCGAGCCGGCAAAATCAACCTTAGTGTTTCCTCCAGCCAAGGTAGAATGAAACGGCATGCGGCCGCTACTCTTAGCCTTTTCCCTCATAATCGCCGCCTTCAGCGAGCTTGCAAGTGACTCAAAAATGTCACACAAACCACTGTTAATTTCGCTTCGATCCAATTCCTCAAGCTCGCCGTGAAACACCTCAAATTTGCCGATCAACTTCTCGACTTGCTCTTGCTTTACCACGAGCATGTAGTGGTCACAGTCCAACGACTCATTCTGCCAATCGGTAGCTAACCTTTTCATTTTCTCGCATAATTCCGTTGACTTAAGCTTCAAAAAAGACACCCTGTTTTGCTCACTGGTCATTGGAATTTCGTTTGCAGCATTAATTTCCATGGTAGCGGCAGCGTTAGCCGAAAGACCAACGTCTCTAGCGGGAAGATGATCGCTAAGAGTAACACGAGCAATAGACGACGAGAACCGAGCCCAGCAAGCGAACAGCTATGTACGAACTGTATATACAAAGGCGACCGGTGTAAGAAACGTTTCTTGCGGGAAGATGACCGAAAAGAGAAGCGCAAGCCAATAGCTACGTGCACTACCGAATATGCAGGGGAGGCCGGTGTATATATGTATGGATAACTTATGTGGTCGATGACACTGGTTGAGATGGCAATTAGTTTAGATCTTTGAATGCTATATTTGTTTGTGATTGCACTGATAGATTATTTATTGCACAAACACGTCGGGGTCACCAAATGTTAAGCTATTAAGCGTTTTTAATAACTGTTGCAATTTTAAGTTAATGAAAGTCGAGAAGCTGTTTATAATTCACAATTTATTTGCATATGTAAACCAACTTATCGCGTATGTACATATGGGAATGATTGGGCGAACGATTGATGCGAGGATGTTAATCTAATAGCTGCGACGATTAGCTCAAGACTGCCCATGCAAGGGCTGACGGGCCAATCTGCCGGGCCCTATGCAGCAAGCTTAGACGCGAGCGAGAGCGTATGATAGCCCGAGAGCGTTAGAGCTGCTCGGGGATGCTGTTAAGCCGAGTCCGAGAGATTGCGACATAAGGAGACGAAAGAATTCCGCTGCATGCGCATATGCGGTAGCAAATGATCTTTGTAGTGGGGGCATTGGAAACGACAACACCAAAATGCATTTCCTTTGGGCCGCACCACTGGCAATAATTTAAAATATTTAAGCTGCTTGACCCGACAGATGGCTTAGACCCATCAAATGCAGAAAAATTCTCCACAAAGGAATCAATAACTGCAATGCCACGAAATTGTGAGCATGAAAAGTTGAAAATGATATTGGAAGCAGGTAACTTCGTTACTTTCAATGATGTAATGGGTAAATTCTAGTGCAATATTATTTCAACGAGGCCGCAACAATAGAGGAGGTAGTTATCCACCGCAAAGAGGTAGAGGCAATGGCCGCGGTAACTACAATTCCTATAACAATAGCAATAGTTACAACAATAAGAGAAACAACTATAGAGGTGGACGAAGTTATAACAGAGGTAAATAAAAAAATAAACAGAGGTAAACTCAAGAGTAAATAATAAAATATATACAGTTAACTTAAGTCTCAATAATTTCATATCATTCAAAAATGTAGCAAATAAAAAAATAACATTTTTGTTCGATACAGGTGCAGATATTTCAATTATAAAAGAAAATTCTGATGTCTTTCACGACATCCAAATCAATACAATTATATACATTCGAGGCATAGGTGAAGAAGTAATAAACTCCAAAGGACTAGCCTCAATTGAACTCCAAACAGACAAATACATTATTCCATAAAAATTTCATCTACTTAATCCAGACTAGTAGTTCTGGTACTAATTCAGCACTTCTACCAGCAAGATCCCAAGTGATACGCAAAATCACAGAAGAAAACATTTTAATTCCCAATGAGGAAATTAAATTAAATTATGTTGCAAACACGATTGCAACAGCCCAGAATGCCTTCGTCCGATTCTTAAATGCAACAGATACATGCCAAATAGTAAGCATTAATAATTTAAAATTTGAATCACTTTCGAACTACGAGGTGGTTCAAAATCTCAAAGACAATAGAAAAGAGTCTGGAATTAATAAATTAATGAAACATTTTCCAACTTTGTTTAAGAAGAAATATGCACCCAGTATAGCGATGTGTTCGGGCTTGAAAGCGAACCAATCACAACGAACAATTTCTGTTGAGGAACGTTTAACAAGTCCATCGCTAAGCGAAGAACCATCGCCAGAAGAAAAGAAGAAGAGAATGGATGAGACGAAAATTTGTATACACACATATTCTTACAGCCGCTGCGACGGCATTTTTCAGTACCAAATAGACATCGAACTGGACAAGAACAAAATAAATACAGTCCACTAGAATCAAATCCGTCGAGCATATTATTCACGAACATTCTTTGGTCCTTCGAGCCGGATTCTTGAACAGTTTTGTGTGCATTGGTGTTTATTGAAAATTGTTTACAATGGAACAATTAAAGTCATTGGTAAAAGCCCGTGGCAGACTCAAGGCCATTATCACACGCGCATTGGCTTGGGCTGAACGGGATTAACCAACTACAACGGTGCAGGTCACCTCACGGATGGAACTGCTCCAATCGGCTTGGAAAGAGTTCTCACAAACTTGGAGATTCCATAGCCCTTCTCGAACACGTGGATGGGTATGGGGATCCAGAGGAAGACAATGCACTTTACGAGGAAAAGTATCTATTGACACATGCAATGATTTTGGAGAAAAAGGGGTTAGTACAACCAACTACAACTGCAACGATCAATGGGGATGGCAGCAGAGATCTTCATCTAAACAACGACGCAGTACTCTGCCTGCTACAACAGCAACAACAGCTATTTGAACAGTTAGCTGCAAACCAGAACACGACGAACATGTCTATGCGTGCTGCTGGAGAGAGCGAGAGCGTCGAGTTTAGAGGCGCGCTAAATTCGAATTCTGCAGTTGGTGCGGTCACACCAATACAGAGCGAATTGCCAAAAATTCAAATCAAACGGTTCGCTGGCAGCTACACAGAGTGGCGAGCATTTCAGGATATCTATGAAAGTACAATTCATAACAAGCAGCATTTGACGAACACACAGAAGTTTCATCATTTGAAAACACGACATTTGGCGATCACGAACACTGCTTACAACACTGCATGGGAGCGTCTCAAGGAAAGGTACAATCGGCCGAGGCCGAGGCGACGGTGCAAACGAAATTGTACGTGTGGACGCCGTAAATCAAACGGGACGCGACTGTTGGATTATATATCTAGCACTGGAAAAACTTGATGCCGACTCGAGGCGCAGTGGATTGAACGCAGTTTGAATAAAGACTTCTTCAAGTTTTTGGATGCTCTTTGCGAGGAATTGGAATTAAACAAAGCGGAGCCTGCGTCTGAAGGGAAAACAGTAACTCACGGGGACAAATCAAAAAGAATCACACACTCGATGGTGGCAGTTGAAGGCAGCAACTGCACCAAATGCCATTCGACAGAACAAATTCTGTATGGCTGTCAACAATTTTTGGAAATGACAGGTTTGCAAAGGCGCTCTTTTGTAAAAGATAAAAATCTATGCTATAACTGTTTGAAGCCTGGTCATTTGAGCAACAAGTGTAAATCAAAATACACATGTAAACAATGCAAAGGTCATCACCATTCACTACTCTATTTACCAGATACTACATCGGGTATTATCGGGACCTTTGCGCAAACAAAAGGGGAGAATCAGAGCAATTCAAACGCGCATTATAACACTTCGGTGACTTCAAGTCACATTGCCCAAGCAGAGGGCACACCATCGATTGTATGTGCGCAAGGCACTGCACAATCTACTCAAGCAAAAGGATTGAACAGAAGCACATTACCCACGGCCATGGCTTATGTTCAAAAGCAAATGGGGACTACATAACATGTCGCCTCTTATTGGATACTGGCTCAGAACTCTCGTATATATCGGAACGTTGCATTCACGCTCTTGGGTTGGCACGTTCACAATCACGCATCCTGGTTTCGGGAATATCTTCAGTAAAAGCCGACACCACAAGGGGATTCAGCACACTTCACATCAAGTCCCGAATTTCTGAGGATTATTTGACTGTAAACGCCCATGTACTTGGCAGAATTACTTCATCAATGGGAAGGCAAAACATTGATGCATCGGCACTCGATGTGTTTAGTGATCTTCAATTGGCTGACACACACTTCTGACACACCAATTGACATACTATTGGGTAGCGAACACGTATGGTCTACACTTACAGGAAGGAAGATGTATGACAGCAAGGGCAATCTTATCGCCATTTCATCAATTTTTGGAAGGGCACTCATGACACCCCAAGCAAGCAACGAAATTTCACTAACAACAGCATTGGATATAGATGCTTCGCTCCAGAAATTTTGGGAGCTGGAGAACGTCTACTGCACGACCAAACATGAACCCGAAGATGAACAGGTCGAGAAACACTTTCTCACCACACACACTCGCGATGCAAATGGAAAGTATATAAAGCTTCCATTCCACACCACACACCCTGAATTTGGAGATACTCTACAAGGAGCTCTACAGCGTTTCAAAATGGTTGAACGTCGCTTGCAACAGAATGAGCAGCTACGAATACAATACATACATTTCATGCGAGAATATCAGACTTTGGGACACATGCGACAACTGCCAACGGAAAAAATCACCTCTGGGCAACATTTCAACTCCGAGTAGTTTTCACCCCCATCGACAATCCGCATGCAGCCTGCCGACGCTGCGGAGAAGCTGGACATTTTCTCGCGACTGCACCAACCCATCGATCCTCTTCTGTTGGGAATGCGGCAGGCGCGGAACGCACACCGTGGGCCGCCGGGACCCGTCGGGAAACGACTCGCGTCCCTAGCTGACACGGGAACAGCCGGGCACGACGCTTCCTCAGACAACCAACTAAGAAACCCGCTACAAGTACACGACGGCCGCATAATGGCGAGAGTGACCATCGGACGACGGCTCACGGAAGCCACGGTCGACACAGGGGCGTCCCGAAGCTTCATCAACGCCGACCTCGCCCGCAAACTCGGCCGCGATAACGACCTGCGAGCCGCATGCATCCCGATACGCCTAGCCGACGGCTCAGCGCGCGAGATAACTCAGATCTTGCTAGCGCGCGACAAACTAGACGAACAAGAGGTACAGATGCCACTCTTGGTACTACCCAACATGGTAGAGCAAGCCATCATAGGGATGGATTTCCTGTGCGCCATTGAAACCACAATACAATGCGGCACCACGCGCCTCCAACTCCAGGGCTCCCAACGCCCCATCCCAAATACGCCGATTATCACCGCCAGCCAAGTACACGCCCCCGGATCCACGAACTCGAGACCTCCGCCGCCAACGAATTCTCCGCCACTCCGAGGAGTTTTCGACGGGTCAGTCCGCGACGCCAAGGGTAAGACTTTGAACGACTCTTTACAGTGCCGAGCATTCAACGCGATCTGTTTGCTATGTGCCTGCGCTTCAGAATGTACAAATTCGTATTCTCAGCGGATATTGTGAAAATGTTCCGCCAAATATGGGCCTGCAATAAGCATCGAGATTTTCCTCTGAAATCGTTTGGAGGGAAGATCCAACCGATCCAATCAAGCACTTTCAACTATGTACCGTCACCTACGGAACTTCATGTGCGCAATTCCTAGCGGTTCGGGTGTTGCAACAACTGGCTTCGGATCATCATCATGAATTTCCGAATGCTGCGAAAATCCTACTGGAAGATTTCTACGTTGACGCTGTTCTTACTGGATCCAACAGTGAGGATGAGCTACTGCGGAACTGGAACGAACTTATACAACTAATGTCCTGCGCCAAGCTAGAGCTCCGGAAATGGGTATCCAATACCAAAGGCATAACAGAGGAGGATACCGACACCTACACACAACCAACTCAATGGTGACCAGAAAAGGTTCTGGGACTCTACTGGCATCCTGGAAAGGCACCCGTCGTGGTTCAGTTCAAGATTCTTTTTCAGCGACTATGGTTACTCAATCTGGATTGGGATGATCCACTTCCAACAAAACTGGCGGACAATTGGGTGAACTGGCGCGCTGACCTCGACACATTGCAGCAGTTTCAACTACCACGTTTGGTTGTCAACGACGCAGACAACATCGAGTTGCACGGATTCTCCGATGCTTCTATCAAGGCATACGCGGCTGTAGTTTACAGCAGAGTAATACACGACGACGGCTCTTGTGGGGCGATTGTGGGGGACAGCGCTTTAAACTTCTGACAGTATTGGACCTCGTGAGCACCATCGTTGCACGGCGCGCAGCGTGCTACGGTTTGGTTCGTTGTAACCAATGTGGACCTAGAATTATTATGCTTTCTACTTCTGCCCACCTGATTGCTCAACGCATAGCTTGCCATAGAAAAGTCCATCGTCTCCCATGATCTGCATCGCTACTCCAAGAACGAGGCCATAGATTCTCACGACGGAATTAAGTTGGCGAATGCGGGGTCGTTAAATCGTTCCTCCCACTTCTCTTGGCTCGCTGGATCCAGTTTTCGGAGAAGCTCCTGCACGATGATGCATCCTGCGATCTGCTCAGTGGTGCTCAAACCCTGTAGCGCGCGCATATGTGAATTGAATTTGTCTGAAAGCTCCCGAAGCATGACCACTGACCCAGGTTCCACAGCCTGAAGCGCCAAGATCTCATTGATGTGGGCCTGAAAAACCAATCACCAATTATTGAATCTGTTTTCCAACAAATCTAATGCCACAGCATAATTGCCATCTGAGATTTCCAGCGACCGAACAGTCTCCAATGGCCGCAGACAGGAACGCAAATGCTGGAGCTTTTCTATGTTTGTTAAGTCCGGATGGCTGTCGATGATGGTGGCAAACATTGAATAAAAGTCCGTCCAGTTCGCATACCTGCCGCTAAACTTGTCTACGGTGAGGTAGAAATTGCGAGCCGGCAAAATCAACCTTAGTGTTTCCTCCAGCCAAGGTAGAATGAAACGGCATGCGGCCGCTACTCTTAGCCTTTTCCCTCATAATCGCCGCCTTCAGCGAGCTTGCAAGTGACTCAAAAATGTCACACAAACCACTGTTAATTTCGCTTCGATCCAATTCCTCAAGCTCGCCGTGAAACACCTCAAATTTGCCGATCAACTTCTCGACTTGCTCTTGCTTTACCACGAGCATGTAGTGGTCACAGTCCAACGACTCATTCTGCCAATCGGTAGCTAACCTTTTCATTTTCTCGCATAATTCCGTTGACTTAAGCTTCAAAAAAGACACCCTGTTTTGCTCACTGGTCATTGGAATTTCGTTTGCAGCATTAATTTCCATGGTAGCGGCAGCGTTAGCCGAAAGACCAACGTCTCTAGCGGGAAGATGATCGCAAAGAGTAACACGAGCAATAGACGACGAGAACCGAGCCCAGCAAGCGAACAGCTATGTACGAACTGTATATACAAAGGCGACCGGTGTAAGAAACGTTTCTTGCGGGAAGATGACCGAAAAGAGAAGCGCAAGCCAATAGCTACGTGCACTACCGAATATGCAGGGGAGGCCGGTGTATATATGTATGGATAACTTATGTGGTCGATGACACTGGTTGAGATGGCAATTAGTTTAGATCTTTGAATGCTATATTTGTTTGTGATTGCACTGATAGATTATTTATTGCACAATCACGTCGGGGTCACCAAATGTTAAGCTATTAAGCGTTTTTAATAACTGTTGCAATTTGAAGTTAATGAAAGTCGAGAAGCTATTTATAATTCACAATTTATTTGCATATGTAAACCAACTTATCGCGTATGTACATATGGGAATGATTGGGCGAACGATTGATGCGAGGATGTTAATCTAATAGCTGCGACGATTAGCTCAAGACTGCCCATGCAAGGGCTGACGGGCCAATCTGCCGGGCCCTATGCAGCAAGCTTAGACGCGAGCGAGAGCGTATGATAGCCCGAGAGCGTTAGAGCTGCTCGGGGATGCTGTTAAGCCGAGTCCGAGAGATTGCGACATAAGGAGACGAAAGAATTCCGCTGCATGCGCATATGCGGTAGCAAATGATCTTTGTAGTGGGGGCATTGGAAACGACAACACCAAAATGCATTTCCTTTGGGCCGCACCACTGGCAATAATTTAAAATATTTAAGCTGCTTGACCCGACAGATGGCTTAGACCCATCAAATGCAGAAAAATTCTCCACAAAGGAATCAATAACTGCAATGCCACGAAATTGTGAGCATGAAAAGTTGAAAATGATATTGGAAGCAGGTAACTTCGTTACTTTCAATGATGTAATGGGTAAATTCTAGTGCAATATTATTTCAACGAGGCCGCAACAATAGAGGAGGTAGTTATCCACCGCAAAGAGGTAGAGGCAATGGCCGCGGTAACTACAATTCCTATAACAATAGCAATAGTTACAACAATAAGAGAAACAACTATAGAGGTGGACGAAGTTATAACAGAGGTAAATAAAAAAATAAACAGAGGTAAACTCAAGAGTAAATAATAAAATATATACAGTTAACTTAAGTCTCAATAATTTCATATCATTCAAAAATGTAGCAAATAAAAAAATAACATTTTTGTTCGATACAGGTGCAGATATTTCAATTATAAAAGAAAATTCTGATGTCTTTCACGACATCCAAATCAATACAATTATATACATTCGAGGCATAGGTGAAGAAGTAATAAACTCCAAAGGACTAGCCTCAATTGAACTCCAAACAGACAAATACATTATTCCATAAAAATTTCATCTACTTAATCCAGACTAGTAGTTCTCGTACTAATTCAGCACTTCTACCAGCAAGATCCCAAGTGATACGCAAAATCACAGAAGAAAACATTTTAATTCCCAATGAGGAAATTAAATTAAATTATGTTGCAAACACGATTGCAACAGCCCAGAATGCCTTCGTCCGATTCTTAAATGCAACAGATACATGCCAAATAGTAAGCATTAATAATTTAAAATTTGAATCACTTTCGAACTACGAGGTGGTTCAAAATCTCAAAGACAATAGAAAAGAGTCTGGAATTAATAAATTAATGAAACATTTTCCAACTTTGTTTAAGAAGAAATATGCACCCAGTATAGCGATGTGTTCGGGCTTGAAAGCGAACCAATCACAACGAACAATTTCTGTTGAGGAACGTTTAACAAGTCCATCGCTAAGCGAAGAACCATCGCCAGAAGAAAAGAAGAAGAGAATGGATGAGACGAAAATTTGTATACACACATATTCTTACAGCCGCTGCGACGGCATTTTTCAGTACCAAATAGACATCGAACTGGACAAGAACAAAATAAATACAGTCCACTAGAATCAAATCCGTCGAGCATATTATTCACGAACATTCTTTGGTCCTTCGAGCCGGATTCTTGAACAGTTTTGTGTGCATTGGTGTTCATTGAAAATTGTTTACAATGGAACAATTAAAGTCATTGGTAAAAGCCCGTGGCAGACTCAAGGCCATTATCACACGCGCATTGGCTTGGGCTGAACGGGATTAACCAACTACAACGGTGCAGGTCACCTCACGGATGGAACTGCTCCAATCGGCTTGGAAAGAGTTCTCACAAACTTGGAGATTCCATAGCCCTTCTCGAACACGTGGATGGGTATGGGGATCCAGAGGAAGACAATGCACTTTACGAGGAAAAGTATCTATTGACACATGCAATGATTTTGGAGAAAAAGGGGTTAGTACAACCAACTACAACTGCAACGATCAATGGGGATGGCAGCAGAGATCTTCATCTAAACAACGACGCAGTACTCTGCCTGCTACAACAGCAACAACAGCTATTTGAACAGTTAGCTGCAAACCAGAACACGACGAACATGTCTATGCGTGCTGCTGGAGAGAGCGAGAGCGTCGAGTTTAGAGGCGCGGTAAATTCGAATTCTGCAGTTGGTGCGGTCACACCAATACAGAGCGAATTGCCAAAAATTCAAATCAAACGGTTCGCTGGCAGCTACACAGCGTGGCGAGCATTTCAGGATATCTATGAAAGTACAATTCATAACAAGCAGCATTTGACGAACACACAGAAGTTTCATCATTTGAAAACACGACATTTGGCGATCACGAACACTGCTTACAACACTGCATGGGAGCGTCTCAAGGAAAGGTACAATCGGCCGAGGCCGAGGCGACGGTGCAAACGAAATTGTACGTGTGGACGCCGTAAATCAAACGGGACGCGACTGTTGGATTATATATCTAGCACTGGAAAAACTTGATGCCGACTCGAGGCGCAGTGGATTGAACGCAGTTTGAATAAAGACTTCTTCAAGTTTTTGGATGCTCGTTGCGAGGAATTGGAACTAAACAAAGCGGAGCCTGCGTCTGAAGGGAAAACAGTAACTCACGGGGACAAATCAAAAAGAATCACACACTCGATGGTGGCAGTTGAAGGCAGCAACTGCACCAAATGCCATTCGACAGAACAAATTCTGTATGGCTGTCAACAATTTTTGGAAATGACAGGTTTGCAAAGGCGCTCTTTTGTAAAAGATAAAAATCTATGCTATAACTGTTTGAAGCCTGGTCATTTGAGCAACAAGTGTAAATCAAAATACACATGTAAACAATGCAAAGGTCATCACCATTCACTACTCTATTTACCAGATACTACATCGGGTATTATCGGGACCTTTGCGCAAACAAAAGGGGAGAATCAGAGCAATTCAAACGCGCATTATAACACTTCGGTGACTTCAAGTCACATTGCCCAAGCAGAGGGCACACCATCGATTGTATGTGCGCAAGGCACTGCACAATCTACTCAAGCAAAAGGATTGAACAGAAGCACATTACCCACGGCCATGGCTTATGTTAAAAAGCAAATGGGGACTACATAACATGTCGCTCTTATTGGATACTGGCTCAGAACTCTCGTATATATCGGAACGTTGCATTCACGCTCTTGGGTTGGCACGTTCACAATCACGCATCCTGGTTTCGGGAATATTTTCAGTAAAAGCCGACACCACAAGGGGATTCAGCACTGTAAAATGAAATGTTCAAATCCTTTTTGTTGGATCGTTGGGGCTCAACCCTCCGATCTGTTTTATTGTGATTTTTGTTCTGTATTTTACAATTGTGGTTTGGGCTTTTGTAAGCCAAAAGCCGCGGAGCTGCGCTGCCAGTGACGCCGGCAGCGGAGCGGCAGAACTATGTGTTCTTATCTCTTATATGTTAATATGTATATGCTCAGCGCTGTTGGCAGCGAGAGCGCGAGGGAAGATATATGTGTGTATGCATGTATATTAGTGCCGTCAAGTCATGGGAACATGCTGACGCTGCACTTGGGTCGCTCGAGGCATTCTTGAGTGAATCGTAATACGATCACCCAGAATGTCTGGGACTTTATTGTTACGTAAACACTGAAACAAAGTGTTACAGTGTGTATTCTTTAAGTACCGTCGGTACAGTGGGTATTCGAAATAATGAATACTTTACTTTACTTTAATATGAGCATACTACATCTCCCTCCTTTTGAAAAATAACGTAATATAATGAAGTTATTTTATTTTTAGCTTTTACTATATATGTATACGAGTTATGTATTCTTAAAACGACAATTTATATATATATTTTTTTCTTTTTTAGTCAATTATTAGAATATTGAATTTTAATTAATATTGATAAAATTTAAAAGTTATTTGAATATAAATGCGGAATAGTATATTTTTATGGTTTATATTTATGTATGGCCATACTAAAAAATTATTAATAATTGCAAATCTTTAACCTATCCTTATGTACTTTCTGAGTTTTGTTTTTATTATCGGAGATTATGACGTTATCTCTTTCTCCGATACTTTCTACTCTATATGGTCCTATATATTTTAAATCTAGCTTATGTCCTGTTTCATTTTTCAATAAAACTTTATCTCCTACAGCTAAATTTAAATCTTTTAACTTTAAGTCATAGAGCTGTTTATTTTTAATTTTATGCTCCTCGAGCATAATCCTTGCTCGTTTATATGCTATTTCTAATCTATATTTACTCTCTTTAGAGTAATCATCTATGTTATATAGAGGTGCTATTCTATCTATAGTATTAAATTGAACTGGTAAGTTTGAAGTCTTACCGAAAACTAGCTCATATGGACAATAATCATGTGCCATAGAGGGGGTTGTATTAAAACAATATACGAAGTATTGCAGCCATACATCCCAATCTGATTTGTCAGCTGAGATGTATGAGCGTATGAACTCGTTAAATGTTCTGTGGCTTCGCTCCACGGTTCCTACAGTCTGGTGATGATGTGCAGTAGAAGTTATGTTTTTGATGTTTAGATTTTTACATAAGTCTTCAATTATTGAATTTTTATATTCTGTTCCCATGTCCGTAATGAACGTCTTCATTGGACCGTACTTTAGAATAAAATTTTCAAAAATAGCTTTAGCTACTGTATTTGCACTTTTGTTTCTAATAGGTATGGCAACAAGGTATTTTGTCAGGTCACATATTAAGGTGACTGCATATTCATTTCCTTGTTCTGATTTAGGAAGTGGACCGATCGTATCCACTATTACCCTATCAAAAGCCATGTATGGTGTTTCTGTAATAGTCAATGGAGTTATTGTGTGCTTGGTTACTTTAGCTTTTTGGCATTTTGGACATTTTCGTATGTAATTGGTTATTTCTTTAGTCATACCTTTCCAAAAATAATGTCTTTTGACCTTGGCCAAGGTTTTTGTTATGCCTGTATGTCCTCCTTGTATGGGATCATCATGTAATGTAGACAGTATTGCTTCTTTTTCTTTTTCATTTTTAATTAGGGTCACCGGGTTGAGTAGCGCTACTCTTATTGTTCGTAATATTTTATTGCCCATATTTTTAAAATTATCTATTGAAATGTATTCAAAGATATTTTCCCACGGTGCCACTTTGAGTTGGCTGATTTTTTGTTTACCGGCTTGCGTTTCAAGCCTTTGGAAAAACTGACCTAAGTCAAGGGTTCCATTAGTATACAAATCGCTAACGTCATATTTTGCAGTAATTTTTTTTCCATGTTTGAAAAAACATAAATTATTATTTACATGCAAGGTCACTACTTTACGTACTTCGTCATTGTTGATGACTTCATATACGTTGGGCTTTGAAGCTTTTGTTAGAGATTGCCTAGGCAATTCTATTTTTTCTTTTCCTGCGCAGGATTTCTGTCTACTCTGTTGCCTGGTAGTGACTTTCAGGACTTTATTTGTTTTTTGTATGTTTTTCAGGTCTGTGATGGTTATTCTTGATAACGCATCTGCTACATGATTATCTTTACCCTTTAGATACTCGACTGTAAAGTCGTATTCTTCTAATTCGAGCCGCATGCGTGTGAGTTTTGAGCTAGGATTGACCATTGAAAATAGGTATGTTAGTGGTCTGTGATCCGTTTTTACTGTAAAGTGTTTACCATAGATATATGGTCGAAAATGGGTAATTGCCCAATGAATTGCTGCTAATTCCTGTTCTGTAGTACTTTTGTTACTTTCACCTTTTGTGAATGAACGTGATGCATATGCTAATGGGAGTTGGAGTCCGTTATGGTTTTGAGTTAAAACCGCTCCACATGCTTGTTTACTAGCATCGGTGATTATGCAAAATTCTTTCTGAAAATCTGGGTACTGTAACAGAGTGGGTTCCATAAGTTTATCTTTTAAATATTGGAATGCATTTTGACATTCAGTTGACCACTCAAAGGGGACATTCTTTTTACATAATCTAGTTATGTGCCGGGAATAGTCGGCGAAGTTTTTAATAAAACGTCTATAATAATTGCAAAATGCAATAAATCGTCTAGCGCTGTCCGCATCATGTGGGACTGGATAGTTTTCGCTCTTTGCCTTTATAGGGGTTGTAGCTCATATTGCTCATATTTTTGAATTCGTTTGTTTCTCGTTACAATTGTTTTTGGTTTATACTTTTGTTCATTTAGAATTTGCCTTAAACATCTCTATGGTTATTTTTGTGGACGCACCTCATCCATTATGGTCCGGTCCGAGACGGTTGTGCCTATCCTGTCCAGCCAGACTCGGACCGTACCGCAGTGCCACCGCCGGCCGTTCTCAGCGCGCAAGCCCCTTAGGGCGGAGGGCGACGAGGGGGCGCCGCTCACGAGAGCGTGCTGCTTGTGCTTTACCATCTGATGGACTGATGGACCGTATTGTCCATTGGCCATTGGCCGTGTTGGAAGTCGGCCTTGGCCTGACCCGGAGCTGGTGCTACCGATGCCCGTCTACCCACTGATGGCTGGGTCGGGGACGGAGAGGAGGCGGTTCCGTGTGGCACGGGGCTGAGGTGGGGACCTGGCGCGTCGGCGATTACACGAACGGGACACACACACCAATGCATTTTGAAGTTTTTATATTTTTTTTTGTACGATTTTTTTTTCAGAGTTTTTGCAGTTGTCCTGATACATTATCTACTAGGTCACATTTAGGTTAGTCTTCCTTTTTTTTTTTGTTTTAGTGTATTTTTTTTATGTATTTTTTTTTTTTTTTTTTTTTTTTTTTTTTTTCATTGATATACTTTGGTCTGATATTCCTCCTTTGTCATTGCCAAGTCCTCTATGTTCGTTTTTAAACTCTATCTAAATTTTTTTTTTTTTTTTATTATTTGCTATTCATTTATTCTTTTCAATTATAAAAAAAATTACTAAAAAATCTTTTTTTTTTCTCATGGACACACATATCTATATACCCTTCCTTTTTTTTTTTTTTTACTCTTTAAAATTTCATCAATATAAATTTTTTTTTTTTATATATATTTGACCAAAATGAAGGAAGAAAAAAAAATGTTAAGAGACATGTGATCGATTTACAGGTTTTTCATTATATAATTCAATATCGTTCACATGGTTTTAGTAATAGCCTAACAGAGGTTAGTATTTTCAAGTTGCACTTTAAGGGTGCTTCAACTCGAGATAGAATATTATAATTATTGGCAATATGAGGCATGGCATTTCTGCAGCTCAATTGCGTTACTTCGCACCAGTGCGAAGTTGTTTATTGATTTCCTTGATGCGCTCTTGGCAGCGTTGTCGGTCCTCTTCATTTGTATATGTTTTTTCCAGGTCCCGCTCCAGACGTCGTTGTTGAAGCAGCCGTTTGATCCGGCCGCCCCTCTTTGTTTTCTTCCTTGGGCGTTTTTCTTGTCGTGCCCTGTACTCAGCTATTGTGAGTGGGCGTGGTCCATCGTTTGGATACACTTCTAATGCCTCTTGTAGGCTGAGTGCGTCCCTTTGCTCGGTAGGAGCAGCGTCGGCGAAGTCTGGTGCATTTTCTGCTGCTGGAGTGGTTGTGTTACTGTCCATCGACGGTGCAAGGGGCGGTCCTATGCCACTCGCACTTATATTATTGGTCCTTGCTGGGTCTGGTGGGGCCGGTGCTGGTCTTCGCACAGGTTTTTATATTGCGTGTACGCTCTTTGTAGCGCGGGCTGTTATATCTCCTTGGGTATTATATATTCCTGGCCGCATTGTAGCCGCCAAATTTAAGGGTATAAATTATAATGCAACATGGGTTTGTGCGTAATATCGTCGGCAGTCGTGCATGGGTCTGGCGAAACGGCTGGTTTGGCTTTTTGCTGGGTTTTTTTTTTTTTTCTTGGCACTGGCACTGGGGACAACACTGTTTCAATAGTTTTTCCAATTTTCTTTTGACTTGGTCCGATTTTTTAAAACAAAATCACATAGTATTATATTTTTTTTTTTTTTCGGCCATTCTTTGTCTTTCAAAATTTTAACACTTTTTTTGAAAAAATTTCTCTTATTTTTTTTCTCTCAATCCTTAGATTGATCCATCGCGTAGGACATATCGAGTCCTGTCACGGTCGCCATGTAAAATGAAATGTTCAAATCCTTTTTGTTGGATCGTTGGGGCTCAACCCTCCGATCTGTTTTATTGTGATTTTTGTTCTGTATTTTACAATTGTGGTTTGGGCTTTTGTAAGCCAAAAGCCGCGGAGCTGCGCTGCCAGTGACGCCGGCAGCGGAGCAGCAGAACTATGTGTTCTTATCTCTTATATGTTAATATGTATATGCTCAGCGCTGTTGGCAGCGAGAGCGCGAGGGAAGATATATGTGTGTATGCATGTATATTAGTGCCGTCAAGTCATGGGAACATGCTGACGCTGCACTTGGGTCGCTCGAGGCATTCTTGAGTGAATCGTAATACGATCACCCAGAATGTCTGGGACTTTATTGTTACGTAAACACTGAAACAAAGTGTTACAGTGTGTATTCTTTAAGTACCGTCGGTACAGTGGGTATTCGAAATAATGAATACTTTACTTTACTTTAATATGAGCATAATACAGCACACTTCACATCAAGTCCCGAATTTCTGAGGATTATTTGACTGTAAACGCCCATGTACTTGGCAGAATTACTTCATCAATGGGAAGGCAAAACATTGATGCATCGGCACTCGATGTGTTTAGTGATCTTCAATTGGCTGACACACACTTCTGACACACCAATTGACATACTATTGGGTAGCAAACACGTATGGTCTACACTTACAGGAAGGAAGATGTATGACAGCAAGGGCAATCTTATCGCCATTTCATCAATTTTTGGAAGGGCACTCATGACACCCCAAGCAAGCAACGCAATTTCACTAACAACAGCATTGGATATAGATGCTTCGCTCCAGAAATTTTGGGAGCTGGAGAACGTCTACTGCACGACCAAACATGAACCCGAAGATGAACAGGTCGAGAAACACTTTCTCACCACACACACTCGCGATGCAAATGGAAAGTATATCGTGGAGCTTCCATTCCACACCACACACCCTGAATTTGGAGATACTCTACAAGGAGCTCTACAGCGTTTCAAAATGGTTGAACGTCGCTTGCAACAGAATGAGCAGCTACGAATACAATACATACATTTCATGCGAGAATATCAGACTTTGGGACACATGCGACAACTGCCAACGGAAAAAATCACCTCTGGGCAACATTTCAACTCCGAGTAGTTTTCACCCCCATCGACAATCCGCATGCAGCCTGCCGACGCTGCGGAGAGAAGCTGGACATTTTCTCGCGACTGCACCAACCCATCGATCCTCTTCTGTTGGGAATGCGGCAGGCGCGGAACGCACACCGTGGGCTGTTGCCGCCGGGACCCGTCGGGAAACGACTCGCGTCCCTAGCTGACACGGGAACAGCCGGGCACGACGCTTCCTCAGACAACCAACTAAGAAACCCGCTACAAGTACACGACGGCCGCATAATGGCGAGAGTGACCATCGGACGACGGCTCACGGAAGCCACGGTCGACACAGGGGCGTCCCGAAGCTTCATCAACGCCGACCTCGCCCGCAAACTCGGCCGCGATAACGACCTGCGAGCCGCATGCATCCCGATACGCCTAGCCGATCAGATCTTGCTAGCGCGCGACAAACTAGACGAACAAGAGGTACAGATGCCACTCTTGGTACTACCCAACATGGTAGAGGAAGCCATCATAGGGATGGATTTCCTGTGCGCCATTGAAACCACAATACAATGCGGCACCACGCGCCTCCAACTCCAGGGCTCCCAACGCCCCATCCCAAATACGCCGATTATCACCGCCAGCCAAGTACACGCCCCCGGATCCACGAACTCGAGACCTCCGCCGCCAACGAATTCTCCGCCACTCCGAGTAGTTTTCGACGGGTCATCCGCGACGCCAAGGGTAAGACTTTGAACGACTCTTTACAGTGCCGAGCATTCAACGCGATCTGTTTGCTATGTGCCTGCGCTTCAGAATGTACATTGTGAAAATGTTCCGCCAAATATGGGCCTGCAATAAGCATCGAGATTTTCCTCTGAAATCGTTTGGAGGGAAGATCCAACCGATCCAATCAAGCACTTTCAACTATGTACCGTCACCTACGGAACTTCATGTGCGCAATTCCTAGCGGTTCGGGTGTTGCAACAACTGGCTTCGGATCATCATCATGAATTTCCGAATGCTGCGAAAATCCTACTGGAAGATTTCTACGTTGACGCTGTTCTTACTGGATCCAACAGTGAGGATGAGCTACTGCGGAACTGGAACGAACTTATACAACTAATGTCCTGCGCCAAGCTAGAGCTCGGGAAATGGGTATCCAATACCAAAGGCATAACAGAGGAGGATACCGACACCTACACACAACCAACTCAATGGTGACCAGAAAAGGTTCTGGGACTCTACTGGCATCCTGGAAAGGACACGCTAACATACAATGTGGGTCTATCTGCAAATCCTAACTGCACAAAAAGACAAGTCTTGTCCGATGTTTCACGGATATTCGACCCACTTGGACTCTTGGCACCCGTCGTGGTTCAGTTCAAGATTCTTTTTCAGCGACTATGGTTACTCAATCTGGATTGGGATGATCCACTTCCAACAAACTGGCGGACAATTGGGTGAACTGGCGCGCTGACCTCGACACATTGCAGCAGTTTCAACTACCACGTTTGGTTGTCAACGACGCAGACAACATCGAGTTGCACGGATTCTCCGATGCTTCTATCAAGGCATACGCGGCTGTAGTTTACAGCAGAGTAATACACGACGACGGCTCTGTGTCCGTATCTTTAGTGGCTGCAAAGATCCATCCAATGCGACTCTACAATTGTTTTATCGTGGTTATCATATGCACCAGCCCAGCTGAAGACGTTTGTTGGGAATCGAACCTCGGAAATTCTGGATTCCATTCCATGCCATGCTTGGCGTCATGTGGACTCCAAAACAAACCCAGCTGACTGTGCGTCCAGAGGCCTCATGGCTGCCGATCTCATCGACTTTCGGCTGTGGTGGACTGGTCCTTCATGGCTACGTGAACAACTCAAAGTTTTACGTTACTCTTTCGGAAACTGGCATACAAAACGAAGTCAAAACCAATTGTTTGTCTACATTGGCCGAATCACAATTGGATAATCCGCTGGAAGAACTAATAGCCCGAGTCTCCTCCTGGTGGAAGCTGGTGCAGACTATTGGTTATGTCCTTCTACTTGATACTTGCCAAGAAGCCATGATGGAGCCGATCGCAGCTTGTGAAACTGTCACCAATCATTGACAATGACAATCTACTCAGGGTCGGCAGACGATTGCATCACTCTCAATTGCCAGAAGAGGCGAAGCATCCAGTTTTGCTGCCAAAGACTCATCGCATCACGAAACTGATCTTGGAACACGAGCACCGGGTCAACCTCCACCCTGGTGTTTCTGCACTCTTCGTAATTGTTCGGCAAAGTTTCTGGATATTTGACGCACGTAACCTCGAACGCAAAATCACGCACGATTGTTTGGCTTGCTTTCGACAAAGACAGCATACATCACAGCAAAGAATGGCTGATCTACCCAGCATTCGTAACCCACAAGCACTGCCATTTGTCAACACCTGTTGCGACTATGCTGGGCCAATCCTTCACAAGGATTGCAGGTTCGTAAACCACGTATAAGCAAAGGCTATATATGCCTATTCGTTTGCCTGGTCACATCGACAATACATTTGGAACTTGCCACGGATCTCCCCACTGAAACGTTTCCTGGCTGCACTGCGTCGCTTCATATCTCTACGTGGCAAGTGTGCCAAAATCTACAGTGACAACGGCACAAATTTCATCGGCGCGAAACACTCGTCGGAACCTCAATGCTTACATTTGAGCAGATGCGTACCCTACTTGCGCAAGTCAGCGCAGTGGTCAACTCACGTCCTCTATGCTACACACTGGATACTGAGGTCAACTATTTATCGCCCGGCTCACTTCTTAATTGGACGACCATTCACCACCATACCGGAGGCTGACTTGGGTCACATTACTGTGGGTCGATTGGGGTACCGGCAGAGTAACAGTCCATGTACCATGGCTTCTGGAAACAATGGCATCAGGAGTACCTGACCACTCTTACAACAGCGTCCAAAGTGGAGCACGTCAATCCCTAATATCTCGATCGGGGACGCTGTGCTTGTTAAGGAGTTCCAACAGCCACCGGCTACGTGGCACATTGCACGAGTTATAGAAGCCTATCCAGGAAAGGACGAACTGGTTCGAGCTGTCAAGCTCAAGACCGCATCTGGAGAATTAACCCGACCAATTACTAAATTCGCGGGTATTGCCCCGTTCCGAAACTTTGTTTCAGGGGGGGCCGGGATGTTGAGGAACGTATAACAAGTCCATCGCTAAGCGAAGAAGCGCCAAAGAAACAAGAAGAGAATGGAAGAGACGAAAATTTGTATACACACATATTCTTACCGCCGCTGCGACGGCATTTTCAGTACGAAATAGACATCGAACTGAACAAGAACAAAAATAATACAGTCCACTAAAATCAAATCCGTCGATCATATTATTCGCGAACAATTTCTATAAGCAAAAACTGAGACTTAAGAATGATGAACCAGTATATGTAAAAAATTAGTCCGCAAAGCCAAATAGAAAGAAATCCAGAGTCAAGTTGGAAAGTTGATTGAAAAAATATTGTTGAACCGTCCTGTTTCACCCTAAAATAGCCCACTTTTATTAGTCCCAAAGAAAGCCCTTCTGGGTTTACAGAGAAAAAATGGCGATTAGTAATTGACTATCGGCAAAATAAATAAAAAATTGCTTTCCGATAAATTTCCACTCCCAAGAATTGACGATATTCTTGATCAATTGGTTGGAGCTATACTGATCTAATGTCAGGCTTCCACCAAATCGAAACTCAAGATATATAACTTCTTTTTCAACAAGCAATGGTTCATATCGCTTCACGCGATTACCATTTGGTTTAAAAATAGCGCCTAATTCATTTCAGAGAATGATGACAATAGCTTTCCTCAGGCCTTGAGCCTACACAAGCTTTCCTTTACATGGATGATTTAATCGTTATTGGTTGTTCTGAACAACATATGATTAAAATTTAACAGATGTTTTTCAAATTTTGTAGAAAACACAATCTGCAATTACATCCAGAAAAATACAGATAAAGGAATCTTACCAGATGACAAAAATTTGACGTCATCAATAATTACCCTGTCGCTACGGACGCAGACAGCGCTAGAAGATTCGTTGCATTTTGCAATATTAAGACGTTTTATAAAAAACCTCGCCGAATATTCACGGCACATAAATTGTAAAAAGAATGTCCCATTTGAATGGACAAAAGAGTGTGAAAAAGCATCAGTACCAAACAATAAACTTGTTCAGCCAATTTATTACAGTACCCCAGATTTTAGCAAAGAATTTTGCATAATCAAGATGCAAGCAAGCAAGCATGTGGAGCAGTTTTAACTTAATGGACTCCAAACTCCCAGTTGCATATGCATCAAGATCATTCACTAAAGGTGAAAGCAATAAGAGTACTACAGAAAAAGCACTAGCAGCAATACATTGGGCAATAAAACATTTTCGACCATATATATATGGCAAAACATTTTACAGTTTAAAACAGATCACAGACCTTTAACATATTTATTTTCTATGGTAAACCAAGTTCAAAACGAGGGGGAACGTTGTGAGTTGCTGCAGACACCGCAACTCTACAGTTATACCCGATACTAAGTCAGTATGGCTCTCCTCCGGCAGACGCCGCTAATATTAAACGAGACGACAAAGAGTGCGTGCGAGAGAGACAGAAAATCAGGCTGAGCGACGTCGGGCGCTGCGTAGCCAGTGCAAATTGATTTGTTCCTTCTGGCTACAAAAATGATCCGATCTGATCCAGATTCAGCAATCTGATAGATATGGTCGTTATCTATGATTCTGCGTTTTAGTTTTCTCAAATCTGCAATATTGTGGATGCAACAGATTTCGTCCTTTGTGGGGGCGGAAGGGGGTGGGGCGAAATTCTGAGATATACGTTTTATAGTGACATCTTAAAGGAGTGTGTGCACCAAATTTGGTTACTCTAGCCTTAATAGTCTCTGAGATTTGTGGTTGCCTCAGATTTTCGTCCTTTGCGGGGGCGGAAGGGGGTGTGGCGAAATTTGGACAGGAAACGGTCAAGGTCCGATATCACAGGAGTGTGGATACCAAATTTGGTGCTCTGGCTTTTAGGTTCTGAGATCCTTGAACTCATATTTTGCAATTGGCAAAACCGACCATGAAACCTGTGTTAGAGTGAGACAGAGCGAGAAAGAGTGAAATTGTTTTCGTGATTCTGGCTATAATATTATACGATCTGCTTCAGATTTGCACTCTAGAAGATATAGTCTTCTACGATTCTGCGTTTTTAGATTTCTTGTATCGTCGAAATTGTGGATGCCAGATTTTCGCCCTTTGTGGGGGCGGAAGTGG
>NW_020825518.1:0-106043 GCF_003286085.1 Drosophila persimilis
GCTAGAGTAACCAAATTTGGTACACACACTCCTTTAAGATTTCACTATAAAACGTATATCTCAGAATTTCGCCCCACCCCCATCCGCCCCCACAAAGAACGAAAATCTGTTGCATCCATAATATTGAGGATACAAAAAAACTAAAAACGCAGAATCATAGATAATGACTATATCTATCAGATTGCTGAATCTGGATCAGATCAGTTCATTTTTATAGCCAAAGGGAACAAATCAATTTTCACTGGCTACGCAGCGCCCGACGTCACGCTCAGACTGATTTTCTGTCTCTCTCGCACGCACTCTTTGTCGTGTCGTTTAATATTAGCGGTGTCTGCCGGAGGAGAGTCATACTGACTTAGTATCGGGTATAACTGTAGAGTTGCGGTGTCCGCAGCAACTCAAAACGTTCCCCCTCGTTATACCCGATACTCAAAATGAGTATTGGGGTATATTAGATTTGTGGTAAAAGTGGATGTGTGTAACGTCCAGAAGGAATCGTTTCCGACCCCATAAAGTATATATATTCTTGATCAGCATCAATAGCCGAGTCGATTGAGCCCTGTCTGTCTGTCCGTCCGTCCGTCTGTCCGTCTGTCCGTCCCCTTCAGCGCCTAATGCTCAAAGACTATAAGAGCTAGAGCAACGATGTTTTGGATCCAGACTTCTGTGATATGTCACTGCTCCAAAAATATTTCAAAACTTTGCCCCGCCCACTTCCGCCCCCACAAAGGGCGAAAATCTGTGGCATCCACAATTTCGACGATACGAGAAAACTAAAAACGCAGAATCGTAGAAGATGACTATATCTTCTAGAGTGCAAAATCTGAACCAGATCGTATAATTATTACAGCCAGAATCACGAAAACAATTTCACTCTTTCTCGCTCTGTCTCACTCTAACACACAGGTTTCATAGTCGGTTTTGCCAATTGCAAAATATGAGTTCAAGGATCTCAGAACCTCATAAGAGCTAGAGCAACCAAATTTGGTATCCACACTCCTGTGATATCGGACCTTGACCGTTGTGTGTCAAAATTTCGCCACACCCCCTTCCGCCCCCGCAAAGGACGAAAATCTGAGGCAACCACAAATCTCAGAGACTATTAAGGCTAGAGTAACCAAATTTGGTACACACACTCCTTTAAGATTTCACTATAAAACGTATATCTCAGAATTTCGCCCCACCCCCATCCGCCCCCACAAAGGACGAAAATCTGTTGCATCCACAATATTACAGATTCGAGAAAACTAAAAACGCAGAATCATAGAGAATGACTATATCTATCAGATTGCTGAATCTGGATCAGATCAGTTCATTTTTATAGCCAAAGGGAACAAATCAATTTGCACTGGCTACGCAGCGCCCGACGTCACGCTCAGACTGATTTTCTGTCTCTCTCGCACGCACTCTTTGTCGTGTCGTTTAATATTAGCGGTGTCTGCCGGAGGAGAGTCATACTGACTTAGTATCGGGTATAACTGTAGAGTTGCGGTGTCCGCAGCAACTCAAAACGTTCCCCCTCGTTATACCCGATACTCAAAATGAGTATTGGGGTATATTAGATTTGTGGTAAAAGTGGATGTGTGTAACGTCCAGAAGGAATCGTTTCCGACCCCATAAAGTATATATATTCTTGATCAGCATCAATAGCCGAGTCGATTGAGCCCTGTCTGTCTGTCCGTCCGTCCGTCTGTCCGTCTGTCCGTCCCCTTCAGCGCCTAATGCTCAAAGACTATAAGAGCTAGAGCAACGATGTTTTGGATCCAGACTTCTGTAATATGTCACTGCTCCAAAAATATTTCAAAACTTTGCCCCGCCCACTTCCGCCCCCACAAAGGGCGAAAATCTGTGGCAGCCACAATTTCGACGATACGAGAAAACTAAAAACGCAGAATCGTAGAAGATGACTATATCTTCTAGAGTGCAAAATCTGAACCAGATCGTATAATTATTACAGCCAGAACCACGAAAACAATTTCACTCTTTCTCGCTCTGTCTCACTCTAACACACAGGTTTCATAGTCGGTTTTGCCAATTGCAAAATATGAGTTCAAGGATCTCAGAACTCATAAGAGCTAGAGCAACCAAATTTGGTATCCACACTCCTGTGATATCGGACCTTGACCGTTGTGTGTCAAAATTTCGCCACACCCCCTTCCGCCCCCGCAAAGGACGAAAATCTGAGGCAACCACAAATCTCAGAGACTATTAAGGCTAGAGTAACCAAATTTGGTACACACACTCCTTTAAGATTTCACTATAAAACGTATATCTCAGAATTTCGCCCCACCCCCATCCGCCCCCACAAAGGACGAAAATCTGTTGCATCCACAATATTACAGATTCGAGAAAAACTAAAAACGCAGAATCATAGAGAATGACTATATCTATCAGATTGCTGAATCTGGATCAGATCAGTTCATTTTTATAGCCAAAGGGAACAAATCAATTTGCACTGGCTACGCAGCGCCCGACGTCACGCTCAGACTGATTTTCTGTCTCTCTCGCACGCACTCTTTGTCGTGTCGTTTAATATTAGCGGTGTCTGCCGGAGGAGAGTCATACTGACTTAGTATCGGGTATAACTGTAGAGTTGCGGTGTCCGCAGCAACTCAAAACGTTCCCCCTCGTTATACCCGATACTCAAAATGAGTATTGGGGTATATTAGATTTGTGGTAAAAGTGGATGTGTGTAACGTCCAGAAGGAATCGTTTCCGACCCCATAAAGTATATATATTCTTGATCAGCATCAATAGCCGAGTCGATTGAGCCCTGTCTGTCTGTCCGTCCGTCCGTCTGTCCGTCTGTCCGTCCCCTTCAGCGCCTAATGCTCAAAGACTATAAGAGCTAGAGCAACGATGTTTTGGATCCAGACTTCTGTAATATGTCACTGCTCCAAAAATATTTCAAAACTTTGCCCCGCCCACTTCCGCCCCCACAAAGGGCGAAAATCTGTGGCATCCACAATTTCGACGATACGAGAAAACTAAAAACGCAGAATCGTAGAAGATGACTATATCTTCTAGAGTGCAAAATCTGAACCAGATCGTATAATTATTACAGCCAGAATCACGAAAACAATTTCACTCTTTCTCGCTCTGTCTCACTCTAACACACAGGTTTCATAGTCGGTTTTGCCAATTGCAAAATATGAGTTCAAGGATCTCAGAACTCATAAGAGCTAGAGCAACCAAATTTGGTATCCACACTCCTGTGATATCGGACCTTGACCGTTGTGTGTCAAAATTTCGCCACACCCCCTTCCGCCCCCGCAAAGGACGAAAATCTGAGGCAACCACAAATCTCAGAGACTATTAAGGCTAGAGTAACCAAATTTGGTACACACACTCCTTTAAGATTTCACTATAAAACGTATATCTCAGAATTTCGCCCCACCCCCATCCGCCCCCACAAAGGAACGAAAATCTGTTGCATCCACAATATTACAGATTCGAGAAAACTAAAAACGCAGAATCATAGAGAATGACTATATCTATCAGATTGCTGAATCTGGATCAGATCAGTTCATTTTTATAGCCAAAGGGAACAAATCAATTTGCACTGGCTACGCAGCGCCCGACGTCACGCTCAGACTGATTTTCTGTCTCTCTCGCACGCACTCTTTGTCGTGTCGTTTAATATTAGCGGTGTCTGCCGGAGGAGAGTCATACTGACTTAGTATCGGGTATAACTGTAGAGTTGCGGTGTCCGCAGCAACTCAAAACGTTCCCCCTCGTTATACCCGATACTCAAAATGAGTATTGGGGTATATTAGATTTGTGGTAAAAGTGGATGTGTGTAACGTCCAGAAGGAATCGTTTCCGACCCCATAAAGTATATATATTCTTGATCAGCATCAATAGCCGAGTCGATTGAGCCCTGTCTGTCTGTCCGTCCGTCCGTCTGTCCGTCTGTCCGTCCCCTTCAGCGCCTAATGCTCAAAGACTATAAGAGCTAGAGCAACGATGTTTTGGATCCAGACTTCTGTAATATGTCACTGCTCCAAAAATATTTCAAAACTTTGCCCCGCCCACTTCCGCCCCCACAAAGGGCGAAAATCTGTGGCAGCCACAATTTCGACGATACGAGAAAACTAAAAACGCAGAATCGTAGAAGATGACTATATCTTCTAGAGTGCAAAATCTGAACCAGATCGTATAATTATTACAGCCAGAATCACGAAAACAATTTCACTCTTTCTCGCTCTGTCTCACTCTAACACACAGGTTTCATAGTCGGTTTTGCCAATTGCAAAATATGAGTTCAAGGATCTCAGAACTCATAAGAGCTAGAGCAACCAAATTTGGTATCCACACTCCTGTGATATCGGACCTTGACCGTTGTGTGTCAAAATTTCGCCACACCCCCTTCCGCCCCCGCAAAGGACGAAAATCTGAGGCAACCACAAATCTCAGAGACTATTAAGGCTAGAGTAACCAAATTTGGTACACACACTCCTTTAAGATTTCACTATAAAACGTATATCTCAGAATTTCGCCCCACCCCCATCCGCCCCCACAAAGGACGAAAATCTGTTGCATCCACAATATTACAGATTCGAGAAAAACTAAAAACGCAGAATCATAGAGAATGACTATATCTATCAGATTGCTGAATCTGGATCAGATCAGTTCATTTTTATAGCCAAAGGGAACAAATCAATTTGCACTGGCTACGCAGCGCCCGACGTCACGCTCAGACTGATTTTCTGTCTCTCTCGCACGCACTCTTTGTCGTGTCGTTTAATATTAGCGGTGTCTGCCGGAGGAGAGTCATACTGACTTAGTATCGGGTATAACTGTAGAGTTGCGGTGTCCGCAGCAACTCAAAACGTTCCCCCTCGTTATACCCGATACTCAAAATGAGTATTGGGGTATATTAGATTTGTGGTAAAAGTGGATGTGTGTAACGTCCAGAAGGAATCGTTTCCGACCCCATAAAGTATATATATTCTTGATCAGCATCAATAGCCGAGTCGATTGAGCCCTGTCTGTCTGTCCGTCCGTCCGTCTGTCCGTCTGTCCGTCCCCTTCAGCGCCTAATGCTCAAAGACTATAAGAGCTAGAGCAACGATGTTTTGGATCCAGACTTCTGTAATATGTCACTGCTCCAAAAATATTTCAAAACTTTGCCCCGCCCACTTCCGCCCCCACAAAGGGCGAAAATCTGTGGCAGCCACAATTTCGACGATACGAGAAAACTAAAAACGCAGAATCGTAGAAGATGACTATATCTTCTAGAGTGCAAAATCTGAACCAGATCGTATAATTATTACAGCCAGAACCACGAAAACAATTTCACTCTTTCTCGCTCTGTCTCACTCTAACACACAGGTTTCATAGTCGGTTTTGCCAATTGCAAAATATGAGTTCAAGGATCTCAGAACTCATAAGAGCTAGAGCAACCAAATTTGGTATCCACACTCCTGTGATATCGGACCTTGACCGTTGTGTGTCAAAATTTCGCCACACCCCCTTCCGCCCCCGCAAAGGACGAAAATCTGAGGCAACCACAAATCTCAGAGACTATTAAGGCTAGAGTAACCAAATTTGGTACACACACTCCTTTAAGATTTCACTATAAAACGTATATCTCAGAATTTCGCCCCACCCCCATCCGCCCCCACAAAGGACGAAAATCTGTTGCATCCACAATATTACAGATTCGAGAAAACTAAAAACGCAGAATCATAGAGAATGACTATATCTATCAGATTGCTGAATCTGGATCAGATCAGTTCATTTTTATAGCCAAAGGGAACAAATCAATTTGCACTGGCTACGCAGCGCCCGACGTCACGCTCAGACTGATTTTCTGTCTCTCTCGCACGCACTCTTTGTCGTGTCGTTTAATATTAGCGGTGTCTGCCGGAGGAGAGTCATACTGACTTAGTATCGGGTATAACTGTAGAGTTGCGGTGTCCGCAGCAACTCAAAACGTTCCCCCTCGTTATACCCGATACTCAAAATGAGTATTGGGGTATATTAGATTTGTGGTAAAAGTGGATGTGTGTAACGTCCAGAAGGAATCGTTTCCGACCCCATAAAGTATATATATTCTTGATCAGCATCAATAGCCGAGTCGATTGAGCCCTGTCTGTCTGTCCGTCCGTCCGTCTGTCCGTCTGTCCGTCCCCTTCAGCGCCTAATGCTCAAAGACTATAAGAGCTAGAGCAACGATGTTTTGGATCCAGACTTCTGTAATATGTCACTGCTCCAAAAATATTTCAAAACTTTGCCCCGCCCACTTCCGCCCCCACAAAGGGCGAAAATCTGTGGCAGCCACAATTTCGACGATACGAGAAAACTAAAAACGCAGAATCGTAGAAGATGACTATATCTTCTAGAGTGCAAAATCTGAACCAGATCGTATAATTATTACAGCCAGAATCCACGAAAACAATTTCACTCTTTCTCGCTCTGTCTCACTCTAACACACAGGTTTCATAGTCGGTTTTGCCAATTGCAAAATATGAGTTCAAGGATCTCAGAACTCATAAGAGCTAGAGCAACCAAATTTGGTATCCACACTCCTGTGATATCGGACCTTGACCGTTGTGTGTCAAAATTTCGCCACACCCCCTTCCGCCCCCGCAAAGGACGAAAATCTGAGGCAACCACAAATCTCAGAGACTATTAAGGCTAGAGTAACCAAATTTGGTACACACACTCCTTTAAGATTTCACTATAAAACGTATATCTCAGAATTTCGCCCCACCCCCATCCGCCCCCACAAAGGACGAAAATCTGTTGCATCCACAATATTACAGATTCGAGAAAAACTAAAAACGCAGAATCATAGAGAATGACTATATCTATCAGATTGCTGAATCTGGATCAGATCAGTTCATTTTTATAGCCAAAGGGAACAAATCAATTTGCACTGGCTACGCAGCGCCCGACGTCACGCTCAGACTGATTTTCTGTCTCTCTCGCACGCACTCTTTGTCGTGTCGTTTAATATTAGCGGTGTCTGCCGGAGGAGAGTCATACTGACTTAGTATCGGGTATAACTGTAGAGTTGCGGTGTCCGCAGCAACTCAAAACGTTCCCCCTCGTTATACCCGATACTCAAAATGAGTATTGGGGTATATTAGATTTGTGGTAAAAGTGGATGTGTGTAACGTCCAGAAGGAATCGTTTCCGACCCCATAAAGTATATATATTCTTGATCAGCATCAATAGCCGAGTCGATTGAGCCCTGTCTGTCTGTCCGTCCGTCCGTCTGTCCGTCTGTCCGTCCCCTTCAGCGCCTAATGCTCAAAGACTATAAGAGCTAGAGCAACGATGTTTTGGATCCAGACTTCTGTAATATGTCACTGCTCCAAAAATATTTCAAAACTTTGCCCCGCCCACTTCCGCCCCCACAAAGGGCGAAAATCTGTGGCAGCCACAATTTCGACGATACGAGAAAACTAAAAACGCAGAATCGTAGAAGATGACTATATCTTCTAGAGTGCAAAATCTGAACCAGATCGTATAATTATTACAGCCAGAACCACGAAAACAATTTCACTCTTTCTCGCTCTGTCTCACTCTAACACACAGGTTTCATAGTCGGTTTTGCCAATTGCAAAATATGAGTTCAAGGATCTCAGAACTCATAAGAGCTAGAGCAACCAAATTTGGTATCCACACTCCTGTGATATCGGACCTTGACCGTTGTGTGTCAAAATTTCGCCACACCCCCTTCCGCCCCCGCAAAGGACGAAAATCTGAGGCAACCACAAATCTCAGAGACTATTAAGGCTAGAGTAACCAAATTTGGTACACACACTCCTTTAAGATTTCACTATAAAACGTATATCTCAGAATTTCGCCCCACCCCCATCCGCCCCCACAAAGGACGAAAATCTGTTGCATCCACAATATTACAGATTCGAGAAAACTAAAAACGCAGAATCATAGAGAATGACTATATCTATCAGATTGCTGAATCTGGATCAGATCAGTTCATTTTTATAGCCAAAGGGAACAAATCAATTTGCACTGGCTACGCAGCGCCCGACGTCACGCTCAGACTGATTTTCTGTCTCTCTCGCACGCACTCTTTGTCGTGTCGTTTAATATTAGCGGTGTCTGCCGGAGGAGAGTCATACTGACTTAGTATCGGGTATAACTGTAGAGTTGCGGTGTCCGCAGCAACTCAAAACGTTCCCCCTCGTTATACCCGATACTCAAAATGAGTATTGGGGTATATTAGATTTGTGGTAAAAGTGGATGTGTGTAACGTCCAGAAGGAATCGTTTCCGACCCCATAAAGTATATATATTCTTGATCAGCATCAATAGCCGAGTCGATTGAGCCCTGTCTGTCTGTCCGTCCGTCCGTCTGTCCGTCTGTCCGTCCCCTTCAGCGCCTAATGCTCAAAGACTATAAGAGCTAGAGCAACGATGTTTTGGATCCAGACTTCTGTAATATGTCACTGCTCCAAAAATATTTCAAAACTTTGCCCCGCCCACTTCCGCCCCCACAAAGGGCGAAAATCTGTGGCAGCCACAATTTCGACGATACGAGAAAACTAAAAACGCAGAATCGTAGAAGATGACTATATCTTCTAGAGTGCAAAATCTGAACCAGATCGTATAATTATTACAGCCAGAACCACGAAAACAATTTCACTCTTTCTCGCTCTGTCTCACTCTAACACACAGGTTTCATAGTCGGTTTTGCCAATTGCAAAATATGAGTTCAAGGATCTCAGAACTCATAAGAGCTAGAGCAACCAAATTTGGTATCCACACTCCTGTGATATCGGACCTTGACCGTTGTGTGTCAAAATTTCGCCACACCCCCTTCCGCCCCCGCAAAGGACGAAAATCTGAGGCAACCACAAATCTCAGAGACTATTAAGGCTAGAGTAACCAAATTTGGTACACACACTCCTTTAAGATTTCACTATAAAACGTATATCTCAGAATTTCGCCCCACCCCCATCCGCCCCCACAAAGGACGAAAATCTGTTGCATCCACAATATTACAGATTCGAGAAAACTAAAAACGCAGAATCATAGAGAATGACTATATCTATCAGATTGCTGAATCTGGATCAGATCAGTTCATTTTTATAGCCAAAGGGAACAAATCAATTTGCACTGGCTACGCAGCGCCCGACGTCACGCTCAGACTGATTTTCTGTCTCTCTCGCACGCACTCTTTGTCGTGTCGTTTAATATTAGCGGTGTCTGCCGGAGGAGAGTCATACTGACTTAGTATCGGGTATAACTGTAGAGTTGCGGTGTCCGCAGCAACTCAAAACGTTCCCCCTCGTTATACCCGATACTCAAAATGAGTATTGGGGTATATTAGATTTGTGGTAAAAGTGGATGTGTGTAACGTCCAGAAGGAATCGTTTCCGACCCCATAAAGTATATATATTCTTGATCAGCATCAATAGCCGAGTCGATTGAGCCCTGTCTGTCTGTCCGTCCGTCCGTCTGTCCGTCTGTCCGTCCCCTTCAGCGCCTAATGCTCAAAGACTATAAGAGCTAGAGCAACGATGTTTTGGATCCAGACTTCTGTAATATGTCACTGCTCCAAAAATATTTCAAAACTTTGCCCCGCCCACTTCCGCCCCCACAAAGGGCGAAAATCTGTGGCAGCCACAATTTCGACGATACGAGAAAACTAAAAACGCAGAATCGTAGAAGATGACTATATCTTCTAGAGTGCAAAATCTGAACCAGATCGTATAATTATTACAGCCAGAACCACGAAAACAATTTCACTCTTTCTCGCTCTGTCTCACTCTAACACACAGGTTTCATAGTCGGTTTTGCCAATTGCAAAATATGAGTTCAAGGATCTCAGAACTCATAAGAGCTAGAGCAACCAAATTTGGTATCCACACTCCTGTGATATCGGACCTTGACCGTTGTGTGTCAAAATTTCGCCACACCCCCTTCCGCCCCCGCAAAGGACGAAAATCTGAGGCAACCACAAATCTCAGAGACTATTAAGGCTAGAGTAACCAAATTTGGTACACACACTCCTTTAAGATTTCACTATAAAACGTATATCTCAGAATTTCGCCCCACCCCCATCCGCCCCCACAAAGGACGAAAATCTGTTGCATCCACAATATTACAGATTCGAGAAAAACTAAAAACGCAGAATCATAGAGAATGACTATATCTATCAGATTGCTGAATCTGGATCAGATCAGTTCATTTTTATAGCCAAAGGGAACAAATCAATTTGCACTGGCTACGCAGCGCCCGACGTCACGCTCAGACTGATTTTCTGTCTCTCTCGCACGCACTCTTTGTCGTGTCGTTTAATATTAGCGGTGTCTGCCGGAGGAGAGTCATACTGACTTAGTATCGGGTATAACTGTAGAGTTGCGGTGTCCGCAGCAACTCAAAACGTTCCCCCTCGTTATACCCGATACTCAAAATGAGTATTGGGGTATATTAGATTTGTGGTAAAAGTGGATGTGTGTAACGTCCAGAAGGAATCGTTTCCGACCCCATAAAGTATATATATTCTTGATCAGCATCAATAGCCGAGTCGATTGAGCCCTGTCTGTCTGTCCGTCCGTCCGTCTGTCCGTCTGTCCGTCCCCTTCAGCGCCTAATGCTCAAAGACTATAAGAGCTAGAGCAACGATGTTTTGGATCCAGACTTCTGTAATATGTCACTGCTCCAAAAATATTTCAAAACTTTGCCCCGCCCACTTCCGCCCCCACAAAGGGCGAAAATCTGTGGCAGCCACAATTTCGACGATACGAGAAAACTAAAAACGCAGAATCGTAGAAGATGACTATATCTTCTAGAGTGCAAAATCTGAACCAGATCGTATAATTATTACAGCCAGAACCACGAAAACAATTTCACTCTTTCTCGCTCTGTCTCACTCTAACACACAGGTTTCATAGTCGGTTTTGCCAATTGCAAAATATGAGTTCAAGGATCTCAGAACTCATAAGAGCTAGAGCAACCAAATTTGGTATCCACACTCCTGTGATATCGGACCTTGACCGTTGTGTGTCAAAATTTCGCCACACTCCCGTCCGCCCCCGCAAAGGACGAAAATCTGGGGATTTTCACAAATTTCAGGGACTATTAACGCTAGAGTAACCAAATTTGGTATCCGCACTCCTGTTAGATCTCACTATAAAACGTATATCTCAAAATTTCGCCTCAGCCCCTTCCGCCCCCACAAAGGACGAAAATCTGTTGCATCCATAATATTGAGGATACAAAAAAACTAAAAACGCAGAATCATAGATAATGACTATATCTATCAGATTGCTGAATCTGGATCAGATCAGTTCATTTTTATAGCCAAAGGGAACAAATCAATTTGCACTGGCTACGCAGCGCCCGACGTCACGCTCAGACTGATTTTCTGTCTCTCTCGCACGCACTCTTTGTCGTGTCGTTTAATATTAGCGGTGTCTGCCGGAGGAGAGTCTTGCTCTCCGGTACGGTACATCCGGGTAATCGGACCTCAAAAACGGATACTGGCAGATCCCGGTGGCCGAGGGCAGCAGAGAGCAGCATTTACCGTCCCCGGCAGAGGACTCTTCCAGTGGAAGGTCATGCCTTTCGGCCTGCACTCAGCCCCAGCGACGTTCCAACGAGCGTTGGACAGCGTCATCGGACCCACCATGGAGCCGTACGCGTTCGCATATCTCGACGATATCATCGTCATCGGAGCCGCGCTAGAAGAACACATCGACCACCTTCGCGAGGTTTTCAGGAGGCTGCGAGAGGCGAACCTCCGACTGAACAGAAACATGTGTAGTTTCTTCAGGAAGAGTTTAGTCTACTTCGGCCATGTCATCAGCGAACAAGGCATCCACACGGACCCAGGCAAGGTCAGCGCAGTCCAGAAACTAGCACCGCCCACCACACTGAAAGAACTGCGACGCTGCATCGGGATGGCATCCTGGTACCGACGTTTCGTCCCCAACTTCGCCACGGTGGTCCAGCCCATGACCAACCTGCTCAAAAAGGATCAAAAGTGGGAGTGGACAGACGAACAACATCAGGCATTCGAGACTCTCAAGGAAAGACTCACGCAAGCACCAGTCCTGGCATGCCCCGACTTCGCCGAGCGATTCGTACTCCAAACGGACGCCAGTTCGTATGGCCTAGGAGCAGTATTGACACAACAGATCGACGGAGCAGAAAGAGTCATCGCCTACGCAAGCCGTCGACTCCTCAAGGCAGAGGAAAACTACTCAGCCACCGAGAAAGAGTGCCTTGCCATAGTCTGGGCAATCCGGAAGCTCCGATGCTTTCTGGAAGGATACCACTTCGATGTAGTCACGGATCACCTCGCCTTGAAGTGGTTAAACTCCATCGATAATCCAACGGGACGCATCGCCCGCTGGGCCTTGGAGCTCCAGCAATATCGGTTTGACATCCACTACCGCCGAGGAAGCCAGAACGTTGTGGCTGACGCCCTCTCACGACAACCAGTAGAAACCCTGCAGCGAGCGGACGAAGACCGGGACCCTTGCCCCTGCCCCTGGCTGCAGAGGCTACGCAAGCGGATCCATGAACAGCCGGAAGGACACCCGGAGTTCATCATCGAGAGCGATGAAATATACAAACGAGCCAGCAGCAGAACCAGCGAAGAAGACCCTATCAAATGGAACCTATGTGTCAACAAGGACCACCGCCGACGCGTGCTAGAAGAGTGCCACGATCATCCGACAGCAGGACACCTCGGAATCAGGAAGACAGCGACACGAATAGCCCAGAGGTACTACTGGCCCGGACTGCACCGAGATATCGCCCGATATATCCAGCAGTGCACCAAGTGCCAGCAGTACAAGGTGAGTCAAACCAAACCAGGAGGGAAGATGCACACCCGCCAAGCCCAAGAACCACTGGACATCGTCTGCGCCAACTTCATTGGCCCATTGCCCCGATCCAAACACGGCAATACTATGTTGCTGGTGTTCTTCGACGCCTTCAGCAAGTGGGTGGAGTTGGTCCCACTACGCAAGGCCACCACCGCACTACTGGAGACCGCTTTCCGGGAACGGATCCTGAGCCGATTCGGAACCCCACGGAAATTCGTATGCAACAACGGGACCCAATTCACAAGTCGCTCTTTCCGAAAGTTCTGCAAACTAGCAGGCATGGAATTGGAGTATACGGCGCCCTATACGCCACAACAAAACCCCACGGAACGAGCCAACAGGACGATCAAAACCATGATCGCCCATCGTACATCGATGGAGACCAGCGGACATGGGACGAGCTGCTGCCCGAACTCAGCCTAGCCATCAACAGCAGCACATCGGACACCAGGGCTTCAGCCCAGCATTCATCGTACTCGGCCGGGAACCTCGGTTGCCTGGAGGCTTGTACGAGGAGACGACCCCAGGACTAGGCGAAGTGACAGAGACCCCAACCAACAAGGCCAAGCGACTCAAGGAAATCTTCGCCATCGTACACGAAAATACCCAGGAGGCATCACAGACGCAGAGCAGGACCTACAACCTACGTCGACGCGAATGGAGACCCACGATCGGGACGCTCGTCATGCTACGCCAACATCACCTGTCCAAAGCGGCGGACAACTTCGCTGCCAAACTGGCTCCCAAATATGAGGGGCCTTACAAAGTAATTAAATTTATTTCTCCCACCATAGCACGACTCCAGAAGCATCCGGGAAGACAACGACGAACGGCCGGACTAGCCGACCTCAAGGCCTACCACGACAACGAGCACACACTCACCAGCGAAGACAACGAAGACAACGATGACGACGACCCCAGCACCAGGAAAACCGCGAGTTCATGAGGGCCACTTATGGTCCCCTTAAGGGATTAGAGTAAGAAATATCCAGAAACTAGAAAATGCACCGATCAGGGAAACCCAGGGCACAGGGCACATCAGTAGCACAGGGCAGGTTCTAACCAAACAAGGTTTCTTCCCCCCACCAGATCCGACATGGACAACCCAAGGACGAGCGACGCACAGCCTCTAGAGGCAGAGGATGACACGGAGGGGCATCCTAGGGGTGCGTCGCCGCCCAGCTCAAGGCAACCACGGTCCACGACCAGCCAACCACAAGCAAGACACCACTCTCCGACCCCGCAAGCAGAACCGGGCAACACCACGCAGCCTGGACCATCAACAGGAGCCGTACCACGACCACCCAGGCCACCTAGGCAATCCCGACGTCGGGCGACAACCATGACCTGGGCATGGCTCAACGACGTCGTCCATCCGAACACGTCACGAAACAACCTGTCTGGGATCATCACAGTGGAGGCGATGTGGCCATCGGACTCAGACGAGGAGGTCCGAGCAGGCCGGGCCCAGCAGGAGCCACCAAGACGCCTACGCCGCCGCAAGCATCCAGGCCAAGGAACAGGCACCGCCGTCACCCCACGCGCGACTCGAAGACGCGTCGAGCCAGGACACGTCAACCTGGACCCCAACTCCGAGGGGCAGAGCAGCTCCCCAGTCGCGCACAACTGCGGCTGCGGTCCCCACCACCACCGCCCTATAACCTGTACCGCATGGGAGAACCGCTGACCCCACGGCCGAACTACGACAGCAGCTCCGACGAAGGGTTCACCAGCCCCACGATGGAGGCCGACAAGCACTGGGAGCCGACCTGCCAGGCAAGCACCGATGAAGAGTTCTTGCACGACCGACGCTTCGGAAAAGCGGGTGGCCGCCCATGGGTCAAGCACTCCGTCCGCCAACTGGAGGCCGAGCGCGCCACGACGGGCCCATACTCGGACGTGAGCGAGGACGAAGATGGGCCGGCCAACTGCCAGATGAACACTCCAGCCAACATCGCGGTTGACGTGGCACCTTGGACCACCTGGAAGGACGCCGACAGGACCCTGCAACTGCTGCTCGCCCATCCACGGCCCATCACCCCACCCAGGCCCGAGAGGGAGATCATCCCCGCGTCGGACAACGACACAACAAGCGACGACGAGGTACAGCTCCTAGGAGAGGACGACACCACTCCGCTACGGATCAGCGACGGTAGTCTGGGCGATGCGCTGCCCCGACGGCTCCGGAACCTCGGCCTTCAGGATGAACACGAGCCACGCAGACACGTAACCGGCAATGAGCTGCCCCAATTGCTCCAGGAACTCGGCTTGGGGGACGGACCCGTGTCCCCGATACCCAGGGATGACGGAGACGAGGAGGTAGCCTGGATCCTGGGAGGGCAGGAGAACCCAAACGGCCCGATCCCGGACACCAGCTGGGACGACGGGTGGCACGCCAGACTGCAGGAGTGGGACGCGCAGGAGGAGGCGGCAGCCCCGGAAAGAAGGGAGAATCCCGATTGGCAGCCGCTGGACCACGCACCAATAAAGTGGCTATCGCCAGTTCCCACCGACCACAACGCCCCGAACCCGGAACCGACGAGCTGCACGGCCCGAGAGGCCGAACCAGGAAGCGCGAGCCAACCAAAGGAGGCCAGCGACCTGTCATTGGGCTTGGAAGAGGCAGAGGCGGGCGGACTGCTCACAGCGTTCGAGGAGATGCCCGAGCTAAACACGCTGCAGGAGGAGCAGGAATGGCCAATCGCCCCAGTCGCCAGCGCTCAGGTAAACGCAGCGCGTCACGGGCGCAGCCGAATCCGCAGCCTAGAACACCACGACGGCCAACGCTTCCGCGTATGCATCAGCGGAAATTTGGTGCGCATTTCACCGCGCCCCACCCCGAAGTAGGAAGGGAGTGTGAAGGCATAAGCCTCCACAACACTGACCACGACACCATCCCCTGGAGGGACCGCCCCGACGGCTTGTTATCTAATTTCATTATTTCATTATTACTTTTATCCGATTCTTATTACTGTTTGAGAAGCCAAGCTTTTTTGGCACCTATGTGTTTCAAAAATGAAAAGAGATTTTGGGTTAAACTTTATAATTCGTATTTAATCTTGGTGGCTTAGCGGAAGCCGATTGCTTGCTATTGCCAGATAAACTTTATGCGAGATCGATATGCCACCAATGCGCAGAGGGGTTAGCATAGAACTAAACTATAGACGACGGCGTTAGATCAAAGTGACTGCCGAAGTGGCGGCAGCAGATCAAAGTAGTTGCCGAAGTGGCGGCGGCAGAGAGCCCCTTTAGCGGGAGAGCGCAGCAGCTCTGCAGAAAGTCAACGCTTTACAACATAGGCGTCTTTCTCTGCTCATACAATAATAATGTTAAAGTTACGGTTATTATTCAGCGGCTGGCCCGAACATACTCCCCCCGTTGGGAGCTAGTCTCTCAACAGATTCCTTAAGGGGCAGCAAACATAGCCGAGTGACGGCCCTCCTGATGTTTCCTGAGGATGTCTTCAGGTCAGCGACGCGACACACTCCGTCCTTGCCGAAAACGACATCGACCACTCTAGCCAGTGGCCAACGCATTGGAGGAAGATTTTTGTCCTTCACCAGAACGAGGTCGTTCTTGCAGTTGCTTTGCGCGGGGGTACGCCACTTCGCGCGCTCTTGCAAAAGAGTGAGATACTCTACGCGCCAACGGCTCCAAAATATTTGTTGTAGTTGGGTGACCCGCTGCCAGCCATCCAGACGATTGTAGTTCAGCTTCGTTAGGTCAGGCTCGAGGATTTGCTCATGGGGGCCGCCTAAAAGCAGATGAGCAGGAGTCAAAACGTCTAACTCATCAGGATTTTCTGAAAGCGAGAGCAAAGGGCGAGAGTTAAAAATTGCAGTTATCTGACAGATCAGAGTGCGCAGCTCGTCGAAGCTAAGAACAGATGGTCCAACTGAGCAGTACAGGTGATATTTTGCGGTCTTCACGGCCGCTTCCCACAACCCGCCAAAATGCGGAGAGCGAGGTGGGATGAAACGCCAGTCGATAAAGTCAGCCAAGCAGGATTCGTGGACCTCCCTCATATGCGGTTCGCTCAGACAGAGCTTCTTTAGCTCCAGAAGCTCGTTCTTGGCCCCAACGAAGTTTGTCGCATTGTCCGACCAAATTTGACTTGGCCTTCCTCGAGTGGAAGTAAAACGCTTTAGTGCGCCTAGAAACGATGCGGTGGTCAAATCCTTTACGAGCTCCATGTGTATAGCCTTAGAAGTGAAGCAGATGAATACGCTAATGTAGCACTTGATCGGAGGCCTTGTGCGGATTTCTGATCGGTAGAAAAAAGGTCCACAGTAATCTACTCCAGTGACTTCAAAAGCTCGAGATCCTTCCAAACGTTCCTTAGGTAGGTCTCCCATGATGTGTTCGACCATGCGCGGCCTTGTCCTGCTGACGACCCTTGACACTGCCTTAACACCTCCAATGGGCCAATATTCCAGCCGAATTTTGGATAGCCAGGCGCGAGGTCCGGCATGGAGGTTTCTTTCATGATAATATCTTATCAGCGCAAAGGTAATGGAATGTCCCTTTGGCAGAATAAGCGGGTGCTGAGCGTCAAATCCTAGCGATGAGTTGCCAAGACGACCTCCAACTCTAAGTAGTCCAGAATGATCGATGAACGGGTTGAGCGAACTAATAGAACTGGATCTCATGACTTGACCATTGCGCCGAATCTCCTTTATGTCCATCCACAAATTTGCCAGCTGAATGTGTCGAATTAGAAGATGCGTTCCTTGCCGAATATCAGAAACGGTGAGTCCTGGATGCCTAAGACGATGTATAAATTTATGCATGTAGGCGAATGTGCGCTGCATGCGAAAGAATGAATTCGCAAATTTGCATCCGGACGTGAGATCGGCATGTGGAGACGTGAGAGCAATCCGCTCTTGCGAAGCTCCAAAGTTGCTATGTTGTTAGATGGAGATACAGGCCACTTATCCTTGGAGCCTAGCAAAAAGGATGGGCCGTGAAACCATAGCTCTGACTGGATAAGATGGTTGGGAACCGAGCCTCTCGAGAGAATATCAGCAGGATTTAAAGATGTGGGAACATAGCGCCATTCCGTCATGGCTGCCACGAAAACTTGAAATTTAGCTGGCTCGTCGCTAATCCAAGATAATGCTGTTGACGAATCCGACCAGCAATAGAACCGACCTGTAAAGATTCCCATGTCCTTTACATTCTGCATGATTTTCGCAAGCAAATGGGCTCCACTTAATTCCAGCTTAGGAATCGATATAGTCTTTAGCGGCGCCACTCGCGACTTTGAGCACAAAACGTGGCTCGAAGACTGGGCTTCCCTGGACACGACATACACGCAAGCGCCATATGCTTATAAGCTGGCATCACAGAATCCGTGAACTTCTGTAGCCACACTAGAACGAAGAACCAAGCGAGGAAATGAGATCCGAGAAATGCTTGCCAAACTATTTCTCAAGTCCATCCAAGTTGAATGCAACGCTGAGGGTAGGCTTTCATCCCAATCCAAATTTTCTCTCCAAAGCTGCTGAAGGAAGATTTTGCTCCTGACAATGACTGGATTTATCAATCCAAGAGGGTCGTATAACCGCGCAATCGTAGATAAAACCGACCGCTTTGATGGCTTTGAGGTTGTGTCCAGTGCGGACAAGGCAAAAAGTAGCTGATCCGAAGCAGGGTCCCACGCTAAGCCGAGAGTTTTGGCTATGTCGCTTCCATCATTAAACTTTAGGAACTTCTCTATGTCATCTTCAGGGGTTCCCTCTAGTACTTCCTGGTGACTGGAGCACCATTTCCTAAGTCTAAAGTTACCAAGGGACAGTAAAGCTGATGTTTGGTGCATCTTGTACATGACCTGTGCGACCGAATTACCGCCCGAAATAAGGTCATCCACGTAAAACTCCTGCCGCAGAGCAGCTGAGCCAAGAGGGTAGGATTCACCCTCGTCGATGGCCAGCTGGTGCATTGCGCGGACCGCTAAAAATGATGCAGCCCTCGTCCCGTATGTGACGCTGTCTAATGTGTAGACTTGAACCTCGGACTCGATGGAATCTCGCCATAGGATGCATTGATACAAATTGTCGGGTGGAGACACTCGTACGCAGCGGTACATTTTACAAATGTCCCCAGTGAGAGCGACTGGATATGTTCGAAAGCGAATCAATATGTTAAACAATGCAGGCTGAATAACAGGGCCTGTCATCATCACATCATTTAGAGAATATCCAGTTGATGTAGCTGCGGATCCATCGAAAACGACACGGAGTTTTGTCAGGGTTGACTTGGTGCATATGATGCAAATCAATGTACTCTATTGGTAGACTAGCTATGACAATTAGTAAACGGAAGACAGTACCAAGTTATGTTTTTCTTTAAAGATTATTTATGTATTTCTTGATTACTTTTTGCTGCAACACCGGTCCACACACTTGAGATCACAAAAGAAGAGAGAGCATCGACACTTCAAGTGTGACCAGACTAACTCATAATAATAATACCTAACATATCGATAATATTATTTAATGTTATTATTTGAATGTAGGAATAGGCGTATTCCAACACGCCCCCCTCAAAAATAACATTAATTATCAAAATCATAAAAATAAAAAATATAAAAAGTTTTCATCATTAAATCAAAAAGGTAACATTCAATTGTTATTCTAATGTGGTTGGTGTGCATTCTGGGAAGTGTTATGTGATCTAGCATTTGCTCTAAGGATACGGGGAAAACCCAGAAAACCCCGATCAGATCACTTTAAAATTAGATTAACATAAAATTAAATTACTTTAACAATTCATTGGTTCTTTTGGTTCAAATCAAAAAAAAAAATAAAAAAAATTAAATATGAATTAATGTAATAAATTCGTTAATAAAGCTTCATGTTCATGTTTTCATTAAATTGGAATCATTCTTCTTGTAGTAGTCCTAATTTGTTCCGCAGTTCCGCAAATCTTCCAGCAGGTAGTGGCTTCGTTAAGATGTCAGCAAGTTGGTTGTCTGTATTAATATACTCAAGAGAAATCTCATTAGTTTCTATCTGTTCTCTTGAAATATGATATTTTATATCAATATGCTTTGCTCTTTTATGACATGAGGGATTATTTGCAATGCTAATACAGCCTTAGTTGTCTTCATAAATTTTAATGGGTTTGTCGAGTTTAAGATTAATACTATTTAGAAGAGACTTTAGCCATAAAGCTTCTCTTATAGCTTCAAATAGGGCCATATATTCAGCTTCAGTTGATGAAGCTGCCACTGAATTCTGTCTTTTTGTATTCCAACAAATTAAATTGGAATCGAACATTTTAAACAAATAACCCGTTGTACTTTTTCTATCAATCTCATTACTACCCCAATCGGAGTCTACATAGCCAACTAATGTATTTTCAAATGATGTATTCTTTTTAAATATAAGCTTCATATCAATAGTTCCCTTTAAATATCTAATAACCCTTTTTAAACATTGCCATAACTCAGCATTGTTCTTGCTACTATATCTACTCAAGATATTTACAGCGGTAGCTAAATCTGGTCGTGTACACAGCATTATGTACATTAAACAGCCAATAAGGTTACGACATGGAGCATTGCAGTCTTCATCTGAGTTAAGTAACTCATAATTGTACGGTGAGGCTTGTAGCTGCTGTGAGGAGGCCTAGGGTTTTTGGGGTCCGCCGAAAATTAGGCACCGTCTAACGAGAGGCAAGACAATTCTCTTTAACAGTCGGCAAAGAGGGCCTGGGATCAGAGAGTGGGTCAGAGCCAGGTCAGACTTCCTCGTCGAAAGGAGAGCGAGTTCGAAGTCGAAGTCGGACAAGATGAAAGGCTATAAATAGATGTCATTGGACGCCATTGCGGCATTCCAAGCCTGGTCGACAGCATTGGATTTTGTTCACCAAGTGTCCTCTATAGTGGCAGCCGTATTTGAATATTCAAAAAAAAAAAGAGAAAAACCATCTAAATTCAATAACAAGTGAAAAGTAGCCCAGGCAGTGAGGCGGTGATTAGTGAAACCTTTTCGATACACCCTTTCGACGGGTCACCCGTTTGGGTAAGTTGAGAAAAAAAGACAGCCTAGCGAAAGTGTATAAAGGTGTTCTGTGTGTGCAAATTTCCCTAGGTTTTAAATTGGAGGAGGCTCGTCTTCCACGACCACCAGCTGAAATTCATAGAAATTCGCCGGAGCTTTGGGTCGTCGCCTTGGAGCAATTCGGCGAGCCAGAGAGGAGAGGCCAACTAGTGCCCGGCAGACGGCAGCCGCGTCGGCTTGTTTCATCGCTCCGCGTATGCGTCCATACCCCGTGCGCAGGGGAGGAGGCAAAGGAAAAAAAAGTGTTCTGCAGTGGCGGCAAATAGTGGCAGATCGAATTAGAAATTTCTCACAGAAGGCCAGCCCAGTTCAAAATAACCAAAAAAATAGCAAATATAAGAAACAAATAACGTAACATAGTCATATGCTCTAAGCATTTTTACCCGGGTTATTTTATTCTCCCTCTTCATTTAGGCTTCTTTAGCTCTCTATCCCTTTCTATCTCTCTCCACCTAACTTTGCCGCTGCGGGCGAGCCCCCACATACCGGTGCTGGATAAGCGCCGCTGATCTGCAAAGAGGAATGCAAAACTGAGCGCAGAGGAATGTAAGGCGGCGTGAGGGACGGGAAGAAAAGAGATAGACAATCACAGTTAAAACGAGGGGGAACGTTGTGAGTTGCTGCGGACACCGCAACTCTAAGGTTATACCCGATACTAAGTCAGTATGGCTCTCCTCCGGCAGACGCCGCTAATATTTAACGACACGACAAAGAGTGCGTGCGAGAGAGACAGAAAATCAGTCTGAGCGTGACGTCGGGCGCTGCGTAGCCACTGCAAATTGATTTGTTCCTTTTGGCTAAAAAAATGGTCTGATCTGATCCAGATTCAGCAATCTAATAGATATGGTCATTATCTATGATTCTGCGTTTTTAGTTTTCTCAAATCTGCAATATTGTGGATGCAACAGATTTTCGTCCTTTGTGGGGGCGGATGGGGGTGGGGCGAAATTCTGAGATATACGTTTTATAGTGACATCTTAAAGGAGTGTGTGCACCAAATTTGGTTACTCTAGCCTTAATAGTCTCTGAGATTTGTGGTTGCCTCAGATTTTCGTCCTTTGCGGGGGCGGAAGGGGGTGTGGCGAAATTTGGACAGGAAACGGTCAAGGTCCGATATCACAGGAGTGTGGATACCAAATTTGGTTGCTCTGGCTTTTATAGGTTCTGAGACGTACATTGAGACGCGAGCAATACGGGAGTAGGGGGTGTACTAGTCCAAAAGACGGAAGAAGGGGATGAGATGCCGATAGCTTTCGTGTCTAAAAAGCTGAATAAAGCCCAGCGCAATTATACAGTGACCGAGCTAGAGTGCCTGGCGGCCTTAGTATGCATTAAAAAGTTCAGAGCTTATGTCGAAGGTCATCAATTCACCGTGATAACGGATCATGCCTCACTGAAGTGGTTGATGTCCCAAAATGATCTGCACTCGAGGTTAGCTCGATGGGCACTAAAATTGCAAGGTTTCCGATTTAGCATCGAGCACCGAAAGGGAACCCAAAACATAGTCCCAGATGCATTGTCAAGGGTTCACCAGGATGAGATCGCAGCAATAGACAAGAGTAATGGGCTCTGGTGGATCTAGATTCTCCTCACTTCAGAGCGGTAGGGTATCTTGAATTGGTGGAGCGGGTAAAGAGCAACCAGGAACGATTGCCAGACGTAAAAGTGGTCGACAACTTAGTTTACCGAAGAGCTGAGCATGCGAATGGCGACTTACTTCATGACTCGTTTGCTTGGAAATTATGGGTGCCTAAGGAACTGATCAGCGAGATCTTAAAACAGTCACATGATGATCCGTTAGCCTCGCATGGGGGTATTCACAAGACCTTGGAGCGCATCCGTAGGTACTACTTTGGGCCAGGATTGGTTAACGACGTCAAAGCTTATGTGAATAATTGCAGTGCGTGTAAGACCACAAAGGCGCCAAACTTTACCTTGCGGCCACCCATGGGAAAGCCGGCCGAATCACAAAGATTCGAAGTGGTCACGTCGCTATTTTTATCGTGTTAGACCATTATTCTAAATTTGTTTTCCTCAAAGCCGTTAAGAAGCTGACAGCTGATGTAGTTATCAAATACTTGCGGGAGGATCTCTTTCATACTTTCGGGGTGCCCGAAACCATAGTGTCCGACAATGGATCCCAATTCAGGGCTGAAAAATTCCAAAGCCTTTTAAAAAGCCACCGTATCTCACATACCTTGACAGCGGTACACGCGCCACAGGCAAATGCCTCCGAGAGAGTCAATCGCTCAGTGATTGCCGCCATCAGAGCGTATGTGCGTCCGGATCATAAAGATTGGGACGAGAATTTAAGCAGCATTTGTTGCGCGCTGAGATCGTCCATCCACTCGGGAGTAGGCGCTACGCCATACTACATGGTGTTTGGTCAGCAGATGATCACTTCTGGTGGCACTTACTCTTTGCTGAGATCACTAGAGATGTTGGAAGACAGGGCGGCAGCTTTTAGAAAAGAGGATTCCTTGGAGTTGGTCAGGAAGAAAGCACGTGAAGTAATGGATAAGCAAAATGCACGTAATGAAAAGCAGTGTAATCTAAGATCAAGAGAGATAGTATACCAGGTTGGGCAGGAAGTTTATAGAAGGAATTTTAAACAAAGCAACTTCCAAGCTGGATACAACGCTAAGCTTGGCCACGCTTTTGTGAAGGCTAGAGTTCGGAGAAAGCTAGGAAATTCGCTTTATGAGTTGGAAGATCTGCAGGGCCGAATCATTGGGAAATACCACGGGAAAGATATCCGCCAATAACAGCTACAAGCGGTTCATCCTTGTGAGCCTTCTGCACCCCAAGTCTGATCTTGGCAGGGGGGAGTTGTACGGTGAGGCTTGTAGCTGCTGTGAGGAGGCCTAGGGTTTTTGGGGTCCGCTGAAAATTAGGCACCGTCTAACGAGAGGCAAGACAATTCTCTTTAACAGTCGGCAAAGAGGGCCTGGGATCAGAGAGTGGGTCAGAGCCAGGTCAGACTTCCTCGTCGAAAGGAGAGCGAGTTCGAAGTCGAAGTCGGACAAGATGAAAGGCTATAAATAGATGTCATTGGACGCCATTGCGGCATTCCAAGCCTGGTCGTCAGCATTGGATTTTGTTCACCAAGTGTCCTCTATAGTGGCAGCCGTATTTGAATATTCAAAAAAAAAAAAGAGAAAAACCATCTAAATTCAATAACAAGTGAAAAGTAGCCCAGGCAGTGCGGCGGTGATTAGTGAAACCTTTTCGATACACCCTTTCGACGGGTCACCCGTTTGGGTAAGTTGAGAAAAAAAGACAGCCTAGCGAAAGTGTATAAAGGTGTTCTGTGTGTGCAAATTTCCCTAGGTTTTAAATTGGAGGAGGCTCGTCTTCCACGACCACCAGCTGAAATTCATAGAAATTCGCCGGAGCTTTGGGTCGTCGCCTTGGAGCAATTCGGCGAGCCAGAGAGGAGAGGCCAACTAGTGCCCGGCAGACGGCAGACGCGTCGGCTTGTTTCATCGCTCCGCGTATGCGTCCATACCCCGTGCGCAGGGGAGGAGGCAAAGGAAAAAAAAGTGTTCTGCAGTGGCGGCAAATAGTGGCAGATCGAATTAGAAATTTCTCACAGAAGGCCAGCCCAGTTCAAAATAACCAAAAAAAATAGCAAATATAAGAAACAAATAACGTAACATAGTCATATGCTCTAAGCATTTTTACCCGGGTTATTTTATTCTCCCTCTTCATTTAGGCTTCTTTAGCTCTCTATCCCTTTCTATCTCTCTCCACCTAACTTTGCCGCTGCGGGCGAGCCCCCACATACCGGTGCTGAATAAGCGCCGCTGATCTGCAAAGAGGAATGCAAAACTGAGCGCAGAGGAATGTAAGGCGGCGTGAGGGACGGGAAGAAAAGAGATAGACAATCACAGTTAAAACGAGGGGGAACGTTGTGAGTTGCTGCGGACACCGCAACTCTAAGGTTATACCCGATACTAAGTCAGTATGGCTCTCCTCCGGCAGACGCCGCTAATATTTAACGACACGACAAAGAGTGCGTGCGAGAGAGACAGAAAATCAGTCTGAGCGTGACGTCGGGCGCTGCGTAGCCACTGCAAATTGATTTGTTCCTTTTGGCTAAAAAAATGGTCTGATCTGATCCAGATTCAGCAATCTAATAGATATGGTCATTATCTATGATTCTGCGTTTTTAGTTTTCTCAAATCTGCAATATTGTGGATGCAACAGATTTTCGTCCTTTGTGGGGGCGGATGGGGGTGGGGCGAAATTCTGAGATATACGTTTTATAGTGACATCTTAAAGGAGTGTGTGCACCAAATTTGGTTACTCTAGCCTTAATAGTCTCTGAGATTTGTGGTTGCCTCAGATTTTCGTCCTTTGCGGGGGCGGAAGGGGGTGTGGCGAAATTTGGACAGGAAACGGTCAAGGTCCGATATCACAGGAGTGTGGATACCAAATTTGGTTGCTCTGGCTTTTATAGGTTCTGAGACGTACATTGAGACGCGAGCAATACGGGAGTAGGGGGTGTACTAGTCCAAAAGACGGAAGAAGGGGATGAGATGCCGATAGCTTTCGTGTCTAAAAAGCTGAATAAAGCCCAGCGCAATTATACAGTGACCGAGCTAGAGTGCCTGGCGGCCTTAGTATGCATTAAAAAGTTCAGAGCTTATGTCGAAGGTCATCAATTCACCGTGATAACGGATCATGCCTCACTGAAGTGGTTGATGTCCCAAAATGATCTGCACTCGAGGTTAGCTCGATGGGCACTAAAATTGCAAGGTTTCCGATTTAGCATCGAGCACCGAAAGGGAACCCAAAACATAGTCCCAGATGCATTGTCAAGGGTTCACCAGGATGAGATCGCAGCAATAGACAAGAGTAATGGGCTCTGGTGGATCTAGATTCTCCTCACTTCAGAGCGGTAGGGTATCTTGAATTGGTGGAGCGGGTAAAGAGCAACCAGGAACGATTGCCAGACGTAAAAGTGGTCGACAACTTAGTTTACCGAAGAGCTGAGCATGCGAATGGCGACTTACTTCATGACTCGTTTGCTTGGAAATTATGGGTGCCTAAGGAACTGATCAGCGAGATCTTAAAACAGTCACATGATGATCCGTTAGCCTCGCATGGGGGTATTCACAAGACCTTGGAGCGCATCCGTAGGTACTACTTTGGGCCAGGATTGGTTAACGACGTCAAAGCTTATGTGAATAATTGCAGTGCGTGTAAGACCACAAAGGCGCCAAACTTTACCTTGCGGCCACCCATGGGAAAGCCGGCCGAATCACAAAGATTCTTTCAGCGACTATACATTGATTTTCTTGGTCCATATCCTAGGTCACGAAGTGGTCACGTCGCTATTTTTATCGTGTTAGACCATTATTCTAAATTTGTTTTCCTCAAAGCCGTTAAGAAGCTGACAGCTGATGTAGTTATCAAATACTTGCGGGAGGATCTCTTTCATACTTTCGGGGTGCCCGAAACCAATGGATCCCAATTCAGGGCTGAAAAATTCCAAAGCCTTTTAAAAAGCCACCGTATCTCACATACCTTGACAGCGGTACACGCGCCACAGGCAAATGCCTCCGAGAGAGTCAATCGCTCAGTGATTGCCGCCATCAGAGCGTATGTGCGTCCGGATCATAAAGATTGGGACGAGAATTTAAGCAGCATTTGTTGCGCGCTGAGATCGTCCATCCACTCGGGAGTAGGCGCTACGCCATACTACATGGTGTTTGGTCAGCAGATGATCACTTCTGGTGGCACTTACTCTTTGCTGAGATCACTAGAGATGTTGGAAGACAGGGCGGCAGCTTTTAGAAAAGAGGATTCCTTGGAGTTGGTCAGGAAGAAAGCACGTGAAGTAATGGATAAGCAAAATGCACGTAATGAAAAGCAGTGTAATCTAAGATCAAGAGAGATAGTATACCAGGTTGGGCAGGAAGTTTATAGAAGGAATTTTAAACAAAGCAACTTCCAAGCTGGATACAACGCTAAGCTTGGCCACGCTTTTGTGAAGGCTAGAGTTCGGAGAAAGCTAGGAAATTCGCTTTATGAGTTGGAAGATCTGCAGGGCCGAATCATTGGGAAATACCACGGGAAAGATATCCGCCAATAACAGCTACAAGCGGTTCATCCTTGTGAGCCTTCTGCACCCCAAGTCTGATCTTGGCAGGGGGGAGTTGTACGGTGAGGCTTGTAGCTGCTGTGAGGAGGCCTAGGGTTTTTGGGGTCCGCCGAAAATTAGGCACCGTCTAACGAGAGGCAAGAAAATTCTCTTTAACAGTCGGCAAAGAGGGCCTGGGATCAGAGAGTGGGTCAGAGCCAGGTCAGACTTCCTCGTCGAAAGGAGAGCGAGTTCAAAGTCGAAGTCGGACAAAATGAAAGGCTATAAATAGATGTCATTGGACGCCATTGCGGCATTCCAAGCCTGGTCGACAGCATTGGATTTTGTTCACCAAGTGTCCTCTATAGTGGCAGCCGTATTTGAATATTCAAAAAAAAAAAGAGAAAAACCATCTAAATTCAATAACAAGTGAAAAGTAGCCCAGGCAGTGAGGCGGTGATTAGTGAAACCTTTTCGATACACCCTTTCGACGGGTCACCCGTTTGGGTAAGTTGAGAAAAAAAGACAGCCTAGCGAAAGTGTATAAAGGTGTTCTGTGTGTGCAAATTTCCCTAGGTTTTAAATTGGAGGAGGCTCGTCTTCCACGACCACCAGCTGAAATTCATAGAAATTCGCCGGAGCTTTGGGTCGTCGCCTTGGAGCAATTCGGCGAGCCAGAGAGGAGAGGCCAACTAGTGCCCGGCAGACGGCAGCCGCGTCGGCTTGTTTCATCGCTCCGCGTATGCGTCCATACCCCGTGCGCAGGGGAGGAGGCAAAGGAAAAAAAAGTGTTCTGCAGTGGCGGCAAATAGTGGCAGATCGAATTAGAAATTTCTGACAGAAGGCCAGCCCAGTTCAAAATAACCAAAAAAATAGCAAATATAAGAAACAAATAACGTAACATAGTCATATGCTCTAAGCATTTTTACCCGGGTTATTTTATTCTCCCTCTTCATTTAGGCTTCTTTAGCTCTCTATCCCTTTCTATCTCTCTCCACCTAACTTTGCCGCTGCGGGCGAGCCCCCACATACCGGTGCTCGATAAGCGCCGCTGATCTGCAAAGAGGAATGCAAAACTGAGCGCAGAGGAATGTAAGGCGGCGTGAGGGACGGGAAGAAAAGAGATAGACAATCACAGTTAAAACGAGGGGGAACGTTGTGAGTTGCTGCGGACACCGCAACTCTAAGGTTATACCCGATACTAAGTCAGTATGGCTCTCCTCCGGCAGACGCCGCTAATATTTAACGACACGACAAAGAGTGCGTGCGAGAGAGACAGAAAATCAGTCTGAGCGTGACGTCGGGCGCTGCGTAGCCACTGCAAATTGATTTGTTCCTTTTGGCTAAAAAAATGGTCTGATCTGATCCAGATTCAGCAATCTAATAGATATGGTCATTATCTATGATTCTGCGTTTTTAGTTTTCTCAAATCTGCAATATTGTGGATGCAACAGATTTTCGTCCTTTGTGGGGGCGGATGGGGGTGGGGCGAAATTCTGAGATATACGTTTTATAGTGACATCTTAAAGGAGTGTGTGCACCAAATTTGGTTACTCTAGCCTTAATAGTCTCTGAGATTTGTGGTTGCCTCAGATTTTCGTCCTTTGCGGGGGCGGAAGGGGGTGTGGCGAAATTTGGACAGGAAACGGTCAAGGTCCGATATCACAGGAGTGTGGATACCAAATTTGGTTGCTCTGGCTTTTATAGGTTCTGAGATCCTTGAACTCATATTTTGCAATTGGCAAAACCGACCATGAAACCTGTGTGTTAGAGTGAGACAGAGCGAGAAAGAGTGAAATTGTTTTCGTGATTCTGGCTGTAATAATTATAAGATCTGGTTCAGATTGTTCACTCTAGAAGATATAGTCATCTTCTACGATTCTGCGTTTTTAGTTTTCTCGTATCGTCGAAATTATGGATGCCACAGATTTTCGCCCTTTGTGGGGGCGGAAGTGGGCGGGGCAAAGTTTTGAAATATTTTTGGAGCAGTGACATATCACAGAAGTCTGGATCCAAAACATCGTTGCTCTAGCTCTTATTGTCTTTGAGCATTAGGCGCTGAAGGGGACGGACAGACGAACAGACGGACGGACGGACAGACAGACAGGGCTCAATCGACTCGGCTATTGATGCTGATCAAGAATATATATACTTTATAGGGTCGGAAACGATTCCTTCTGGACGTTACACACATCCACTTTTACCACAAATCTAATATACCCCAATACTCATTTTGAGTATCGGGTATAATAACTCGATCTGCCTGAGCCACTCGGTCGTCATCTCATTTTTTTGTGTGTGCGAATTGTGTGTGTTCTTCTTTTTTTTCAAACTTTTCAGGGGCCCAAAATCGGAAGCGCTTCGTCGATGGAGGTTCCTGTAAGTCGTTTTAATTGAATAAATAAATTATCTTCCACCTTTTTGTGTGGCGAATGCTCTGAAAGTTCGCCACGGGAGCGCACCCAATTAGAGGGATGAAAAGAGAGGGCATCAAAAAGTTCACCTCTTGATTCTTTTCCCTACGCCTCTCGTACATTACACCTTCTCTTTTGGTGGATCGCTATGCCCAGCGAATGCTCACATAAAATTTTCTTACATTTCTTTTGCTTTCACTCCTATTCAAATCATCTGTTCTCTCTCATATCTAGCCTAAACTTCTTACTTATTTACAGTACTTTACTCAACTTATTAAAAATTAAGTCGTAGCCAATACTCGGGGAAGGGAGAAGCTGATGAGTACATTAAATTACAGGGGATCACAAATTTTAGTCATAAGCAATGAATAAACGTTTATAATGTGTGAGTAGAAGCAATAGTGTTTGATCTCCTGCAGCAAGGCCCTGTAGGTCTCGCATAGTATAAGGGGTCTTGTAACAAATCATGTGTTATCGGGCACAACAAGACCAAGGTAGGGTGGGCGAACATCACTCCTCATGAACAGCTGAGGAATTCTTTTCGTTGTCCGTTCACCAGTGCAGTTATTGTCTTTCGTTTTAGGTGTTGTGCTTTCCGTCCGGTTTCAAATGGCTTATTGACACGCATTAAATGTAAGATAATAATAGGGTAGGCCTCAGCTTAGGAGCAAATATACAAAAACACCATACTCGTGGCCGACGAGCCAGTAGCCGGAAAATTGACAGCGTGCCGCTTCAAGCTGAGAGGACCATCTCGCCTACATCGTGGTTGCACGTTACATAATTTAGTTTATTTAGTAATGGAGTACTGACTGAATTGCAACTATCCATGTTAAATTTATTTTAAATTCTTTTTACATATGCAGCTTGACTCAAATATATTTTGTCTTCAAACATTTCTACTCTGATACCGATAAAATGTTTTATCTCATTGAAGTCAGTCATTCTAAATCTTTCGCTTAAATAATTTTTGAAATTATTCATTCTATCCATATCCCTTGTCGCTATTACTACATCATCAACATATAATAATACATATATGTTTTTCTTTATGTCACCTCTATCAAGAATATATATGCAACGATCCACGGGAGAGTTTACAAAATCGAATTCTTTCAATGCTTGCTCAAATACTTGAAACCAGCATCTAGCTGCTTGTTTGAGCCCATAAATGGCTTTGTTCAGTTTGCATACATGCCCAGCACCGCATAATACGCCCTGAGGAGGCCGCATATATATCTCCTCACTTAATGTACCATTGAGGAAAGCTGTTTTAACATCCATCTGATGGACTTTCAAATTAAACTGGACTGCCAATGATAGTACGAACCTAAAACTGGCAATTCTAGCAACGGGAGCAAATGTTTCTTCATAGTCTACTTGGTACTTTTGAGTAAATCCTCTTGCAACCAGTCTAGCTTTGTATTTTATTGGGACTCCTAGTTCATTATATTTAATGGAAAATACCCATCTACTGTCTACAATATTTTTGTTTTCTGGTTTCTTTATAATTGTCCAGGTGTTATTAATTTCATGGGCATTTAACTCTGTATTTATTGCCTCCTCCCAATCAGATTTATCATTCATAAAATTTATTTCATCAAAAGAATTTGGAACTTCATCTAACATTATATGGGCATTTAATATAAATTTGTTAAAGCTTTTATCATGTTCTTTATAAGACACCTTCGGCTTAGACTTTAACCTCTCACTTTTTCTACTAATTATATTAGTATCCTTATTTTCTTCACGACAATTATCTGGCTGATCAGCTTTTTCACAATCCTTACTCTCATTCGGGATATATAATTCCTTACTATCATTCAGGAAATCAGTTTTTCTTTTCCTACTTTCATTCGGAAAATTCAGCTTTTCGCATTCCTTACTTTCATTCAGGATTTCACATTCCGTACTTTCATTCGAGAAATTAAACTGATCACATTCCTTACTCTCATTCAGGATTCCACATTCCGTACTATCATTCGGGAGATAAAACTGATCACATTCCTTACTCTCATTCAGGATTCCACATTCCGTACTATCATTCGGGAGATAAAACTGATCACATTCCTTACTCTCATTCAGGATTCCACATTCCGTACTATCATTTGGGAGATAAAACTGATCACATTCCTTACTCTCATTCAGGATTCCACATTCCGTACTATCATTCGGGAAATTAAGCTGATCAGATTCCTTACTCTCATTCAGGAATTCTTGTTGACTTCTTTCCTTACTCTCTTTCGGGAAATCTGTTTCAAATTTTACTTCTCTAGAATAAAGCATATTAGTCTCGTCTACGACATCTCTTGCAACAATAACTTTTCCTTTAATGACATCCCACAATTTGAGTCCATTTTGTTCATACCCTATCAAGATAGCTTTGAATGATTTTTCATCAAATTTACATTTTTTAATTTTTTTGTGCACATACACGGTTGAACCGAACACTCTTAAAAATTTTAAATTGGGCTTTCTATTGTGCCACAGCTCATATGGGGTCATTTTACAATCACCAAGTGCTTTGCTTGGAATTCTGTTGATTAGATATGTTGCAGTTAGCACAGCTTCACCCCAAAAACTTTTGTCTAATTTTGCACCATTTACCATAGCACGAGCTTTCTCTGTATCATTCGCTCCGAAACACCATTCAACTGAGGTGTATGTGGCACTGTCAAATGATAACTTATTCCTTTATTAACGCAGAACTCACGCATTTCATTCAACAAGTATTCTCTACCGTTGTCAATGTACAAATTGACAATCTTGAAATTAAAATGAGCCTCGCTCTTTGCTACAAAATCTTTAAATACATTGAATACATCTGATTTATATTTTAACAAATAGGTTACACAATAATGTGTAAATTGATCTACGAAGATCACAAAATAATTTTTATCATCTAGTGTAACTGGTTTAATGGGGCCACATACATCTGAATGTATTACAAACAAGTGTCGTTTTATATAACTTTTGTAGCAAGGTAATAATTAGTGAGGCATTCAACTAGTATTTAAAATAGCATACAGCGCGCATTGGTATTTACCGCACCATCGATAAGAGAGTAAGTTCACTTTGTAAATGGCGATTGTGAGAGACGGACGCGCAGCTAATAAAAAAGAGTTATATCAAATCGTCGGGCTTGTGTTTTTATACCTAAACAGTTCACTCACGCACCGATATTGGTCACTACAATTCCCGGGTTAGACGGCCTACAATTTCAGAAGTGGGATACGATCAATCGCCGCCAGTGAAAAATAGCGAAAATTTTTCTTTTCTCGTCCGTCGAAGACGCCATCGCTGAAAAAAAACATGTCGGACTTGGTCGGCACGGAGGAGTTCTCGGCCGCCCAGCTGCGCGAATGGCTGGAGTCCCTCAATCTACCAAAAGGTGGAAGCAAAGCTGCCATGGCAGCGAGACTTAACGAAATACCAGTAGAGCTGCGGGGACAGGGACCACCGGCAGCCGAAACATGCGAGAACGAGAGGGAAGATGAGGCAGCCGCAGATCAAGACTCGACGAAGAGCGAACGCAAAGAGAAGAACGAAAAAGCACCGCAAGCGCCTGGGCACAACAACAACCACGGCGAATATCGAGCAGAGGTTGAAATGTTAAAATTGCAAATCGAGCTGCTGAAGCTGCAGAGCGAGAGGGAGAAGGAAGGGAGAGGAGAGAACACAACACCAGCCGCCAACAATGACGCTGGCGTCATGTTGCTAAATGCCGCCAAAGACATGTTGCCAACATATCATGGCAACATTTCTGGAAACAACGATGACGTCACAACTTGGATCGCGCAGTTTAAGGCCGTCGCAAAAGTGAACAAACTGAAGGATGAGAAGCTACTAATGCTGCTAATGTCGAAGCTTAAGGACAAAGCATTGGTGTGGCTGCATTCGAGTCCGGAGCACATGTCGCTGCCAATCGATCAGTTGTTGAACGTCATGGAAGACACTTTCCATCCCAAGGAAAGCAAACTGTTGCTCCGTCGCAAGTTCGAGTCCCGTTCATGGGCACGTGGCGAGGAGTTCTCGATGTACTTCAACGCCAAAGTGTCGCTGGCATCCCGCATAGTCATTGACGACGAGGAGTTTATTGACGGAGTCATCGAAGGTATCCCAGATGTAGGCCTGCGTAGGCAAGCCCACATGCAGTGCTTTGGCGCTCCATATCAACTACTCAAGGCGTTCGAGAAGATCATGCTGCCAAAGAAGTACGGTTCAACTGAAGGGGCAAACACTGGAGCCTCGCCAACACCCATTCGCTGCTACAACTGCAACTCTTTGGGCCACGTGGAAGGGGAGTGCCGCAAGCCCAAGCGCGAAAGAGGAGCGTGCTACGGATGCAGCAGCATGAGTCACCAGGTGTCACACTGTGACGAAAAGAAGTACAAGGTACATAACGATTATATATACAAATTTAATATATACATTAGCAATTACAATAACAAATGCTTGTCCTTAGATTGCCTCATCGACTCAGGGAGCCCAATAAGTTTTATGAAGTTATCGTGTCTAGAGCACCAGTCGGAAAATAACCTAAATAAAGTGGAAGAGCGCTCACGATTAAGTTCGAACGAAATCAAAGAAGATGATTTAAGTTTATATAAGTTTAACAAAGACAAGAAAAACAGAGAAATTGAATTTATTTTGAATAAAAATGCGGATTACGCTTATGTTGGACTAAACAATAGCAAACTTAACATCTTTGGTAAAATACCCAGTTTTGTAATTATTAACAAAAATCGAATCAACTTTGAATTACTAGTAGTGGCAGACGAGTCGATGGGCTATGAGGCTGTGTTAGGTAGGGATTTTATGAATTTATGCAAATTTAAAATTGTAAGTGACATTTGCAAGGAGAAGGAGAGTGAGACAAAAAATGAGTGTTTAGAAGAAAATGAGTGTTTAGGAGAAAATTAGTGTTTAGGAGAAAATGAGTGTTTAGAAAAAAATGAGTGTTTAGGAGAAAATGAGTGTTTAGAAAAAAATGAGTGTTTAGGAGAAAATGAGCGTTTAGGAGAAAATGAGTGTTTAGAAAAAAATGAGTGGAAAATAGAGAATGAGCGTTTAGGAGAATATGAGTGTGAAGTAAAAGATGAGGGTGATAAAGAGAATAAGCATGAAGTAGAAAGTGAAGGCAAGGTAGAAAATGAGTGTTCTGCAATGGTTGAGTGTCTGGAAGACAGCGATACCTGCGAGAGCGTAAAAACCAATTTCAACGAACTACCAAGCCAGTATCCAGACAAAGAAAACGACTGGGAGTTGAAAGTAGGGACAGATTGTAGCCAAGAACTGGCAGGACGACTTAAATACATGTTTAGGACAGCGTATGTAAACGCAGAAAGACCAAACTTACCACAAACCAAGTGGGAAATGAAGTTGAATTTCGAACACGAAAAACCGTTTCATTGCCCACCTAGAAGACTGTCGTATAGCGAAAAAGCCCAAGTACAGAAAATGATAGACGATTACACAGAAAAAGGTTACATCAGAACCAGTGAGTCAGAATACGTTTCGCCTATAGTACTGGTAAAAAAGAATTCGGGAGAGTTGAGACTGTGCGTCGATTATCGCACACTTAATAAAGGAATGATAAAGGACAATTACCCAACACCTCTTATAGACGACCTACTAGATAAACTGTCAGGGAAAAGACTTTTCACCAAGTTAGACCTGAAGAATGGATACTTCCACGTATTTATGCATAAAGATTCAGTTAAATACACATCGTTCACGACCCCCATGGGACAATACGAATGGTTGAGGATGCCGTTCGGGTTACGAAATGCATCGGCGGTGTTTCAAAGATTCACAAACAAAATTTTTGCAGACATGGTAAAGGAAGACAAAGTTATAATATACATGGACGATATTATGGTAGCAACAAAAGATAGTGATAGTCACATGGAAATTTTACAAGAAGTGATGAAACGATTGGTAGAGAATAAACTTGAATTAAGGATTGATAAATGCGAATTCTTACAGTCAGAAGTTAAGTACCTGGGCTATTCCATATCGGGTAACGGAATTAAACCAGATACGAAGGGATTACAGGCAGTAAAAGGGTTCCCAGTCCCCACGAAAACGAACGAAGTGCAGAGTTTCTTAGGGTTATGATCTTACTTTAGACGGTTCGTAAAAGATTTTTCTACGAAAGCTAAGCCCCTTTATGATTTGGTCAAAAAAGACAGGAAGTTTGAATTCGGTATCGTAGAACTAGAATGTTTCGAACAACTCAAAAGTAATTTGTTGGAAGCACCGATCTTGGCACTTTACAATCCCAGAGATCCGACAGAATTACATTGCGATGCAAGTTCGTTAGGTTTCGGGTCAATTCTAATGCAGAAGAAGGGTGATGGCAGAATGCACCCGGTGTTCTATTTCTCCAAGCGGACAACAATTACCGAAGCAAAATACCACAGCTTTGAACTGGAGACACTAGCGATAATTTATGCACTACAACGGTTTAGAGTGTACGTGCAAGGCATACCCTTCAAAATAGTGACAGACTGCAACGCGCTAACTATGACTCTAAACAAAAAAGAACTCAATCCACGCATTGCCCGCTGGGCGTTAAAGTTACAAAATTATGACTACAAGTTAGAACACAGGTCAGGAAGCAGAATGCAACACGTAGATGCGCTAAGCAGAGCCGTTCAGATACTCACGGTAGACACAAACACCTTTGAAGAAAATTTAATTATATGCCAAAACAGAGATAACAAACTGATGGAGCTGAAAGAAACGTTACAGAAATCAGAACACAAACATTATGAGATGAGAAACGGAATAATATACAGGAAAAAAGATAACAATACTATCCTATTCTGCGTACCCGAGGAAATGGAAGGCCACGTACTCTATAAGTACCAAGATGAACTAGGGCACGTCGGTATAGACAAGATGACCGACGCTATATCGAAAAGCTACTGGATCTCAAACGTAAGGTATAAAGCCAAGCGACACATTGAAAACTGTCTAAAATGCATAGCGTACTCAGCAAATCACGGAAAAGAGGAAGGGTTTTTACACAACATACCAAAAGGGTCAGGACCATTCGAGGTAGTACATATCGACCATTTCGGGCCAGTCGACAAAGGCAGGGCCAACAAACATGTTTTAGTAGTAATAGACGCGTTCACCAAATTCGTAAGACTTTATACGACCAAAACCACTAGCACAAAGGAAGCAGTAATTGCAATGAAAGATTATTTCCGAGCTTACAGTAGACCCAGATGCATTGTGTCAGACAGAGGAAGCTGTTTCACGTCAAAAGAGTTTGAAGAATTCTTAGAACAGAGCAATGTTAAACACGTAAAGATAGCAACAGGGTCGCCACAGGCCAACGGGCAGGTAGAAAGGGTGAACAGAAGTTTGGGACCCATGATTGCAAAGCTTGTTGACCCGGAAAAAGGATTACATTGGGATATGGTAGTGGAAACAGTAGAACACGCGATGAACAACACAATTCAAAGAACAATTAATGAACACCCGAGCAGAATGTTGTTTGGGGTCGTACAAAAAGGAAAGGTTTCAGATTTACTAAAAGATCATCTAGACGAACTAACCGAACAACGGGCAACAAGGGATATAGAAAAGATTAGAGCAGTAGCAGGCACTCATCAGGAAAAAATACAGTCTTATAACAAACAAGCAGCAGATTCAAAGCGAAGGGAGCCACACGTGTACGTAGATAATGATCTAGTTATGGTGAGAAATTTCGACACTCATATAGGGGTGTCTAAAAAGCTTATCCCGAAGTTCAAAGGACCTTATAAGATATCAAAGGTGTTAAAAAATGATAGGTATTTGCTAGAAGATGTAGAGGGATTTCAACAATCAAGGATCCCGTATAAAGGAGTTTGGGCGGTGGCAAATATGAAGCCGTGGATTGAAAATGGTAATAATGCAAATGTCACAGGGAATCAAAATGAAGAAAATGATTGTAACACGTAAACTTAGAATGTTAAGAGTAAACCACACCCAACTGTAATAAATCAACCTGTCTAGAAACTAACTTAAATGTAAGGAGTTCAGGAGCACTCCGGTCAGGATGGCCGAATTGTAGCAAGGTAATAATTAGTGAGGCATTCAACTAGTATTTAAAATAGCATACAGCGCGCATTGGTATTTACCGCACCATCGATACACTCGGCGGGAAATACCAATAGTGAGATATCGGATAAGAAACATCGATAAGAGAGTAAGTGAGAGACGGACGCGCAGCTAATAAAAAAGAGTTATATCAAATCGCCGGGCTTGTGTTTTTATACCTAAACAGTTCACTCACGCACCGATATTGGTCACTACAATTCCCGGGTTAGACGGCCTACACTAGAAAATTACAAACGCCATAAAATATGATGAATAATAAAATGACTAGTGGACTGACCAACACTGTGCGTAGGGTATTTATATTCGGATTGCCTGCAGAATATCCGACTCCATGTCCAAGAACCATCCAGAACAGGGACATGCAGCGGATTCCATCAAGACAACTGATCACGTTCGGATTCGATTTGCTGTCGATAATGCGGAAGATGGCACGGGAACTTGACCGTGCCGACCAAATCTTCACAGTTACAGGGATACTACCTGGTAGGCAAAATACGAGTTAAATAATTTTGTTAATCATTCCGTTCTCTCCGTTACTCACTCTGATCCTGGCACAGAAAGTAGTCGTAGAGCGTGCATAGACCCACGATAGTACCCATCAAGCCAAGAAGTACACTGCAATTCATAGTATGAGTCACAGAATGCAATAAGAGAATTAAAATATAGGAATAATAATTTTAAATAATATGAATAATATATATGATCTCAAAAACAGATGGTAGGGTACTGGGAATAATTTCATGAATATTTAACTAGGAACTTTTGTAATTTAAGATTTCTTCATTTTCGTTATTTTCGTATTAATGCAAAAGTAAGGGTAACTAATCACCGTCGCATAGGTGTGAAGCACCTGCTGCCGCTGATCTGCGCTAAAGCTTAAAGCTTCCAAAGCTCTTGAGCTTTTCGTGGACTTAAGGCCACTTTACAAGAAAAAAAGCTCCAACATAATTTAGGGAAAAATCAAAGAATACGGCCGACCGGGCTTATGTATGGTTTTTTTTTGTTTGTCTCTTTATGTTAAAAGTTTATAAACGATAACTGGGAGTTCGTTCACTTCGCATGACCACGCCTAACACCAGATTATCTTAATCTTCTTTTCTTTTTCTTTTTGTTTAGGGACTTTTGTTGGGCATATATAGTTCATAAATCAATTTATTCCATATTTAACTTCTATATATTATTCTTTTTTCAATTCGTTGGGGTAGGTCTTGATACATAGACCAAGGTGTGTGCGCACGGAAAAAGCTCCAAACAGCTGGATTCGTTTCACGGGCACAAAGGGGTCAACGGCCTAACAAGCGCACATATGTTCTTTGGGAGTAAATGCAAAGAGGTTCACACGAGTTCTGCCCGTTCCGTTGGGGTTTATTAAATACACTTAACCTTCATGATCTTGTCATGATCTTACTTTTAGGTTAGGGCGAAGCACGGTGACAAAAAAATATTCAGGTCAGGGTCTCTTTTTCCTTGGACGAGTCTGGTTATTCCTTGTCATTAGCAAGGAAGATCACTTGGCACTTTTTGTTTAGGGCTCTTTTCCCGGTGGCTAGATGGCCCACTCTCGGTCGCGACGATTCGCTCGCTGCTACCGGCGCTAAAGCTCGGAAACGGCTGAGGGGCCGCTCTCTGTCGGCGCTGAAGCTCGGGAACTGCTGAAGAGCTCGCTGTGGTGGATGGCGTTGGGGATTTAGGTGGAGCTTCCCAACTCTACGGTGGACCGCTTTGGTGGAGGGCGTTGGGGCGTTGGGTGGAGCTTTCCAACTCTACGGTGGCCCGCTTTGGGGGGATCGTCGGAAAATTCGCACCATCCTCTGCACAGTGGGGTCTTGCTTTCGAAAGGCCGGCGGATCGTGCTGATCTCCCATTTGATTTTTAACTTTTATTAATTTTTTTTTTTGAGAGCTGGATAAGTACGTCCGTACTGTTCGGATACCACGAGGAGAGAGAGAGCTGCTTCTCCCGGAAATCAAGTCCTCATCCCATCGTTCTTCCCTTTTTCTTTTCGATTTGTCAAAATGACAGTGGGAGGAAGAGGCCGATTAAAACGTCAGCCAAAAGAAATAATATGGGCAGCCCACGGTGACGAAGCGCACCCAATAGATGGCGTGTTAAATGCTTAGCTTTCTTGGACCCAACAGAAGACTTAGCTTATTCGCGTAGCATAATTTTAGGGAAAATTAAGACGTCGATGCAAACAATTTTTTTTCTTACAACAAGGGCACTACATAATCCCCCCACTTAAATCACGCTTGGGGTGGGACACCCAAAGTGGGATCCGCGCTTGTAACAATTCATGTCAAGGTTTTATATCCTTGGTATGAAATTTGCCTACAAGGCGGCCTTGAAGATCTTCAAGTTCGTAATAGCAGTTTCCTAGCTTCCTGCGCACTCGGGACTTTATAAAGGTTGGTGCTAACTTTGCGCTAAAGCCCTTAGCGAAATTGCTTTGCTGAAAGTTACGTCTATATATTTCCTGTCCATCCTTATAGGAAATTTGTCTCGTTCGTAAGTTATAGGATCTGGCATTTCGGAAGTGCTGGGCCTTTTGCTTTGCTGCGAATTATGTCGAAGGAATCTTCTCGCGAAAATTGGACACCGCGATCTTCTAACATGTCTAGGTTACGCATCAGTTTATAGCTACTGGCATCGGTTACCATATGCTGTCCAAAAGCAAGCCGATACGGGGTAGTGCTTATGGCTAAATGATGACTAGACCGAAGTGCACAGCAAATGCTGCTTAATTTCTCATCCCAATTACGTTGATCCGGGTCAACATAACTTTTGATGGCCGCCAGAACGGATCTATTTACTCTCTCCGAAGCATTGGCTTGAGGAGAATAAAAGGCAGTATAGACATGAGAGATATTATATTTGTCAAGCAAGGAGTTAAAAGTGTGAGATTTAAATTGGACCCCATTATCGCTTACGATGGTTTCGGGGACCCCGAAGCAGTGAAAGAGGTCTTCTTCCAGGAAGCGTTTTATGGAATCTGCTGTAAATTTTCGTACGGGCTTCAAAAATGGAAATTTTGACAGATGGTCTAACACGAAAAAGATGCCAATATTTCCTGACTTGCTTCTCGGATAAAGTCCTAAAAAGTCTACAAATAATTTTTGAAAGTATCGAGAAGGTAATCCCGTATTTCCCATTGGTGGCTTTAAGGGTTGATTTGAATGCTTCGTGGTTTTACAGATATGGCAATTATTTATGAGTTCTTTGACATCCACCGCCAATAATAAGATCGCCTGAGTCTTAAGGAGGCATGATCTGTAATGATTGTGAATTCTTGGCCCTCAACGTATGCCCTGAACTTTTTTACGGCTAAAACCGCAGCGTAACACTCTTTTTCAGTTACAGTGTACTGCTTCTGGCATTTGTTAAGCTTTTTCGAAATTTGGACTATGTAGAACAGGCGCGGAACACATTTGGGACTTTAATGACTCGAAAGCAAGCTGAGCCTCGTCAGTCCAAATAAACTTGCGCTTAGATTTCAGAGTATCTGATATGGGTGAACTAATAGCTGCATAATTGTGGATGAACTTGTGGTACCGGCCTGTCATTCCAAGAAATCGACGAACTTGTTTGATCGACTGGGGAGCTGGAAAGTCCTTAACGGCGGCTATTTTGTCAGGATCTGTGCGAATATTCCCACCACCAATCACGTGGCCTAAATTCTTTCCGGCAAAATTTGCTTTTCTCCACATTTATAGTAAGATTGGCCTTGGAAAGTTGGGATGCGACCAGGGACAACACCTCCAGATGGTGCTCAAAGTTATCGGATATAACTAAGAGGTCGTCAAGAAATATGAATATTTCATTCCGTAGATGGGCCGGTATGACTTTATCCATAAGTCGCGACAAGGTACAGGGTGCGTTGGTTAAGCCGAATGGCATGACGACAAACTCGTATAAGGGACGGCCAGGCACGGTAAACGCTGTCTTATCACGAGATTTTTGATCGAGAGGAATTTGCCAAAACGCGTCCTTTAGATCGATGCTTGTGATGAACTCTGCTTTCGGTAGTCTACTCAGGATTCCGTCTATAAGGTGCATGGGATATGCATCCTTTACCATGACCGAGTTTACTTTCCTACAATCGATACACAATCTAACCTTGCCAGGCTTTTTAACCAGCACTACGGGCGAAGACCACGAACTAACCGATTCTTGTATAACCCCAACCTTCAGCATTCGGTCTAATTCCTCGTACATTAGCTTCTCCGTTGCCGGTGACACCGTATAGTGTCGTTGTTTAATGGGCTTTGCGTCAGCTACCTCTATCGTGTGAGTGATTACAGAGGTCTTTCCTAGACCTTGCTTTGAGTAAGATGTAAGTTACTACCTCCTGTAGTAATACTTGCTGTGAAGGCAGAAGCGCCCTCATTGTATCATCAAGTGCAACGGTAAAAGTTCAAAAGCCGTCCAAAAATCGATTCCTAAATATAGATTACCCGTCAAGGAAGGTACAATATAAAAACAAAGTTCCTTGGATTCCCCTCTATACGTGACTTTTGCGGAAATTTTGCCGACTATACTTTGGCTCTTTCCGTCGGCAGTTCTAACTTTTAGGGAGAGCGGCTTATATTGGACTTTATTCCGAATAACGTCGGACGCGCAACTTCCCCCTATGCAGCTAACTGAAGCTCCAGTATCCATTAGTCCTATGACTGGTTTACCAAAAAGCATAATCTGAGCATGGGGTCGTAAATCATTTGGTCTTCCAACTACAGAAGCTAAGAGCAGTCTTTTCTCAAGTTTGCATTGTTTCTTAAAATCGCTTCTTCGGCGCTGGGATCGATTTGGAGGGCTAGCAAGGTTGTCAGCGTATACGCTGTTTGACACGACTGGTATAATAAGGTCAGTGGAAGGAGAAGAATTGATCACTCGGTATTGGTCGCTTGGTTGACCAGTTGTTTGCGTGCGCTTTTCGGAGGTGCACGCGACAACGAGTTTTTTGCCATGTGGGGGTTGCACTTTCTGCAACTAGGCTTATAAGTATCGGCCCTGCCACAACCATAGCAAAATACCCTACGTTCGGCCATACACTCTTGGTATCGATGGCCTTTGCCACCGCAATTCCAACAGACGAACTCTACTGCTGATACTTCCAGATCTTCTTCTTCACCTACTTCTTCACTATCTGGGGCAATAGATTCGTCTAATATAGCATTGACTTGGCGGCGTGGTAAAGTTCGGGGGGCCGGCAGGGGAGGCTTGGTTTTAGCTACGGACTGCATGAATATTTCTCGCGTTCGGACCAGGTGACGTAAGGATTTCACAGTCGCCGCCGACTCATACAAAATTTCATGCTGTATATCAGCCAAAAGATTTGCTCGCAGTGTCTCAACCAAGGCTGCCTCAGACATGGGCTCAGACAGTTTATCTGCCAATGCGGCAATTACGCCATAAAAATCATCAAAGGATTCTTTTGGTCGCTGTTTCCTTAATTCGATCTCTGTTCTGAAATTCCTATCTGTTCTATCGTCTTTAAATTGGCCACGCAAGGCTAGGCATAGATCTTCCCAACGGACTTCAGGGACACTTTAATGATACCGCCAAAACCACTCGCTGGCGCTTCCATCACAGAGGTTACTGGCGTATCGAGCTGTTATTTCAAAGTCACCGTCCAAAGTTTGCTTTGTAAGTGCTTCAATACGGTAAATGAAGTCCTCAATCGACATACCAGCCTTTCCCGTAAACCGCAGTTTCCAATTAGACATTATCTGGCTAACACGATCTGCCCGAAGGGATGAAGCGGAGGAACCTGTGGAAACTCCTGAGCTAACATTACGGGTTTGCCCCAAATTCGAGGGTGACGAACTATTTCCCGATTGATTAATCCCCGGCACTGGTACCTGTTCACTAGTGGACAGCCGAAAAAGTTGCTCGATCGTTTGCTGTTCTAGTTCTGCTACCGGTTGTATCCGAGCTGCATTTATGTTCGGGGAGGGTACAGAAGCCGTACTTTCAAGTCCATCGGAAATGGCTCGAACTAGCCGGTTAGTTTGATCAGCCAGCATGGTCGCCAAAATTCGGGTTTGCTCTACCATAGCTACTCTAATCGCGTCCACTATGGACTGCTGTATAGTTTCCGCCATAGTGGCCTGATTCTGTTGAGGGTCGACGAGATTGGAGACCTGTTGGCATTCTCTGAGTTAGCCATCTCAAAAGGGCTTAACGCTTCAACTCTTTTGCTTTGACTTCTAGTCTGAAGGGACTGAGTAACAGATGGCATTCTAGACGTAGACGGACCAATGGGACTAAGATTCTCAGCTGAGGCCGATGTGATATTCAGGTCTTGCTGACAAGTGGGACACTTCCGTTTGTTACCACTTTTAGCGGTGAAGCACACTCTGTGAAAGGTGTGCCCACAACTGGCCGACAATAGTTGTACCTGGTAAACGATTACTTCTCCGTACTACGAGACACCACCATTTCGGTTTGGGCACCACCAAGTATGAATATATTAGATATATATATATAGCAAATGCTTCAAAAAAAAAATAATACAAAAAAAGTCACAGTCAATAGATATAGATATAGATATCAAAACAGTTTAGGAGCCATGCAATACTGAGGCTTGCAACCTCAGTAATCTTCTCAGCTGTTCCTGAGGGGTTTTGGTTTGCCAAAACCAAATTAATTAGTGGCATTCTCCGTAGAATTTCATCCTAAACGATTTGGAATGCGCTCTCCTTTCCTGCAATAGTGTTCTCGCTTAGCTCCTATAACAATCTTCAACTAGTTGATAGGCTAAGCTCGACCCACGGAGTTATACCCAATATAAGATATAACACTTCCAGTGTATCGGACCTACTGCACGTCAATATACCCTGCACGATACTAGGCCCTGTAGGCCTTGATGAGCTTACACGGATGCACAGTATCCACTGGATCATCCTAATTCCGAAGAAAATAGGGCTTATGGATGATCCCTTTTCTCGGGGGGGGGGGTTCATACCTCACTCTCCCTCATCGATCCCTGCATGGCTCCTAAACAAAAATCTTCTAACAAATCATTTTCAAATCATTAACAATATTTATTTTTAACGATAGTGCCTAAAGCTAAATACCACGGTAGAAAGAAAATTATATATAGTTATGGGGTGATAGGGCAATAAGAGAATTAAAATATAGGAATAATAATTTTAAATAATATGAATAATATATATGATCTCAAAAACAGATGGTAAGGTACTGGGAATAATTTCATGAATATTTAGGTCTAGATGGAACGGCCAAGTTAATCTGACCCAAAAGAGTTTGGGAGTCAACAGTCCCGAGAAGGATCTTTTGCACTAATATTACGCCATTGCATATTCTGCGATGCTACAACGACGGTAGGTCAATAAGATTTAGCCTAGACCGGTAGGGTGGCAAGATTCTACCCGAGTCCCAGTATAAGTTCTGCAGGGCAAAAATTAAAAATTGCTGTTGCACGGATTCAATAACAGCCTGCTGCTCTTTATACTGGGGGCTCCACACACAAGAATAATACTCCAATATAGGACGTACTAACGAGATGTACAGTTGTTTCGTAACGTACGGGTCGTCAAACTCCTTGGACCAACGCTTGATGAACGCTAAAACACCCTTAGCTTTATTTACAGTTGCACCTATATGGGTATAGCATATCCGACTCCATGTCCAAGAACCACCCAGAACAGGGACATGCAGCGGATTCCATCAAGACAACTGATCACGTTCGGATTCGATTTGCTGTCGACAATGCGGAAGATGGCACGGGAACTTGACCGTGCCGAGCAAATCTTCACAGTCACAGGGATACTACCTGGTAGGCAAAAATACGAGTTAAATCATTTTGATCTCTCTCTGATCCTGGCACAGAAAGTAGTCGTAGAGCGTGCATAGACCCACGATAGTACCCATCAAGCCCAGAAGTACACTGCAATCCATAATATGAGTCACAGAACTTGATTATGATACGGTCTAACTTACACTGTGAAAATGGTCATTCCATCCCAAGGTTTCGATTCACTTGTCTGACAGCTGGCCTCGCTGAGTTTTATATTTGTGCTGCTTGAGTTCAACAAATTCTGCATTAACTGCTCCAGAAACGTATCCATATGTGCCGCAGAGCAGGAAGCCGGAAAGCAAGATGCGATCTTGATCGAAATGGATACGGCGGGCACGATTAGAAAACAGTACTTTCCATGTAAGTAGTTATTATATAGGCACTTTGCTATGGGACAGTGTTAGGTACACAAAGGAGGAATATAAATTATAGAGAAAGTAGAAAGGTTCAAGGGCATCGAAACCGTTTTTCAGGAAACACTTAAAAAATACCTCTAAACTATCACATTAGATTCATTGCAAAGGGATGACCTACCTGTTTGAGGGTTGTTTGAATCGCAACACGGGACCAATCGTAAAAACAGGTTCATTGACAGTAAGTGGGAGGAGAGAGAATATAAATGAGCGAAGGATCGATTTGAGAGGATTTTACATGGTTGAGAAACAGGATTAAGATCGAAGTTAGTTCACATTATCGCCGATAGGTGGCGCCACCAAGTAGTAAGGATAAGGGACGGTCGCTTTTTACACTGAATTACCAAATTCGCAACATGTTGCAGCAACATTTGCTTAAGCATGTGCAGCTTGGCAACATGTTGAATGTAAGTGTGCATCATATTGCTATGTTATTACGTGATCATGTTAAATAAATACTTATAAGATATTTTATAAACATTGAATTGGGAACCAATTTCTGCTATGTTATTAACTGGTCAAGTTAAATAAATACTTATAGGATATTTTATAAACATTGAATTGGGAAAACAAATGTGTGAAGTTTCTGAAATTTACATCCTATAGAAAACATAGGTTGGAAACCTGGGTATCTAGATGTCCGTATAGAGGGTTGAATGGTAAGAGAACACAAATTAATGGAGATATATATAGGAGCACGCAAAGAATAAAATTATAATAGGAAGACATCAAAATTAATTAATGCTACTTAGAGTAAATATACGTCTGTCCCGTATCCTTACTACTTGGTGGCGCCACCTATCGGCGATAATGTGAACTAACTTCGATCTTAATCCTGTTTCTCAACCATGTAAAATCCTCTCAAATCGATCCTTCGCTCATTTATATTCTCTCTCCTCCCACTTACTGTCAATGAACCTGTTTTTACGATTGGTCCCGTGTTGCGATCAAACAACCCTCAAACAGGTAGGTCATCCCTTTGCAATGAATCTAATGTGATAGTTTAGAGGTATTTTTTAAGTGTTTCCTGAAAAACGGTTTCGATGCCCTTGAACCTTTCTACTTTCTCTATAATTTATATTCCTCCTTTGTGTACCTAACACTGTCCCATAGCAAAGTGCCTATATAATAACTACTCACAGCTAACAGCTAGGACATAAACTAGTAATCTTTCAACAACGATGGATGACCTTGAAATCATTTTTATCGATTCCCAACCGGAATCAACCATAAATCTGGACTCTCAGCCGAGCTCCGTAGACCTGTCCTTGATTTTTGGGATTAAGACTCAAACCTATCTCGAGAGCAACTTGACCTGGTTAAGTGACATTAAATGGGATGATGACGACGATGACCCAAGGAATGCAACGTCTAATAATGATAATCCAGCATACATTTTCCCGGATGATGACAACATTTTCGATTTAGTAGATAATCAGGATGATGATAAAAGATCTCAACTCCAGGAACTACTTCGGGACGAAGATGATGATGACTTAATTGCTGCGGTAAAATTAGCTGAGGCGAAATTTTAATAATACGAATACATATTTATATAATAAGAATATTTTATGTATTTTTCTAAAAATAATATATACATATGTACATATATAATAAATATAACACATTTAACCACTATTTATTTTAAATGTTTCTGTTTTACTTTTGATTGGTTGAATTTCACTTCCTCTTATTACAAGAGAATCATAGGATTCGTTTGAAACAGGTTTCTTCCACGTGAGGATTACACAAAAAGAATAAGTGGATTTCAGGTAGAATAGAGGTTGTAACCTTTCCCTCATATTATTAGATTGACCCAGTAGGAATCGTTTGAAACAGGTTTGTGAACAGGTACTGTTGTTTTGGATATAAAAGATTAAGAAGGTGTTTGGGAGGGGCCTAAAAAGATACCATTTAAAAAGGAAACCCTTAGTCCTGTTTCAATAGTGAAAGTGGTTAGTTCGATACAAAAAAAAAATAAATAAATAAATAAAACTTAAAATGGCATCAAAAGTTCAGTGCAACATGTGTGATAAGTCCGTTGACTTTTCAGAGTTTCAATCTCATTATGAGAGATGCTCTGATTTGCGTAATAATGTAGTGTGTGACCTTTGCTCTAAGTCCATCGACTTAATAGAGTTTGATAGTCATTATGAAGCATGCTTGGGACCTAGGAATGCTTTTGAGATTCTTATGAGCAAAGGATCTAATTCAAGTGATCTTCAAGGTCCTTCAACGTCAGGAGCTTCAAAACGGCCTCGATTGGATACTCCGATGGACCTAAGGATTATTGACTGTTCAATTTGCGGTGAAAGTTACCCTTCGTCTAGGGAAAGACGCCATATGATGTCGGACAAACATAAGAATGCAAGAGCAGCTCAACTAGAGGAAAATGAAAACGTTATTTTAATTTCAACGGAGTCGCGATTTCCTTTAAAATCATATCGTGTTCACTCAAATAAAAGTGAACAGATTGATTTAAAAGAGTTTTTTTATGATTGCAAAAATGATATTATCAATTTATTGCGTCACTGCATGAGTGAGTACAGATCCATAAAATACAATTTAAAAGTATATGGATTATACGTTAAAAACACTGATGATGAAAGCTTAACAGAAACAATGAAGCATTTCATTACTCCATACAAACCAATATATGAAAACGAGCTGATTGATGATCATCTAAATGATACAATAGAAAATTTGATAACTCTCAGCAGTGAATTCCAGGAGAAGGATTCAGGTTGGGCAATAAAGTGTTTTAAATATTTTGAACTTACCATGATAAAACTAGAGCATATCGCTGCAAACAGGTTTATCCAAGCTCCCAAAAAAATTAAGTCACGAAATGCACTCATAAATGTAAAAAATGACGATGATTTTTGTTTCAAGTGGTGTGTTTTAGCATCATTAGCCTATGGAACACACCTTAAAACTATATATCAAACAGCAGCATTAAAAAAAATTTCCCGAGATAAGTTAACAATACCATCATCCTATCGATGCGGAAACATACGGCAAGACATCATTTATTATGAAGGAGTAAGATTAAATTTTTCCGGAATTGAGTTTCCAATAACAAGCAAAGGAATCAAGCGATTCGAATCAGCAAATGAGGATTTTAGCATCAATGTTTATGAAGTCGATGAGAATGGAAAAAACGTTGTGGGACCCACAGTGAGGACTAAGAAAATTCGGACTCACCACATAAACTTGCTTGGAATTAATAGTGATAATATGCAAATGATGCATTATGCATATATAACGTGCATGAGAAAATTATGTTATTCACAACATAGTAAATCCCATAATACGGCATATTTTTGCGAGAACTGCTTGCAATTTTATAGTACAACAAATACTATACATGACACTAAAGAGTGTGGAAAAGTTGCTGCTTTGTATCCTGAACCTAATACCAAAACTGTATTCAAAAGTTTTTCTAAAAAACTATCTCCACCAGTAGTAATTTATGCTGACATCGAAGCAGTTTTGGAAAATTACGATAATTATAATTATAAATTATAAATCTTAATGATCCATCAAAATCATCAACTACTATGGCACAGAGGCATACAGCATGTGCAGCATCATTTTATATTGTACATAAATACAATGAACATCTAAATGAGATGTGGACATACGAAGGTAAATATTTTAACATTCCAGCAAAGGCAATAAACTCATAAACATTATGATTTCGTTATTTCAGGACCGGATTGTATCCAAAAATTTTGTCAAGCACTTAGGATGAAAACCGATGGACTTTATGAGAAGTACTGGAAGTCCTATAAAAAACCAATCTATCAGTTTAACATTTGGGATGAGGATTACCAGGAACACGGTGAATGCTATGCCTGCGAGAAACAAATTTTTGATGATGATCGAGAAAAATTCTTTGATCAGTTTACAGGACAATATGTAGGTCCTATTCAGGTCCTATTTCCTGTGTAAACAGACATTTAGATTAAGCGATCCCTTTTTCCCGGTAGTTTTTCATAACTTATCTCGTTATGATATACATTTATTTGTTACGTCAATAAAAGATGAACTAAGACCCATTCCTTGCAATAAAGAGTTATATATTGCGTTAACTCAAATTTGTAAGCTCGATGAATCTTATCTTCATCAATATAAAATTAGATATATAGATTCAAATAGATTTTTAAATTCAAGCTTAGAAAAACTCGCTAGTTATATGAACATAGCGAATTTTAAAATTTTGAGAAGTAAATATTGAAATATTGAAAAATTTGATATGCTACGACGAAAGGGAGTATTTCCCTATGATTATTTGGATAGTTTTGAAAAATTTGATGAATCCCTGCTTCCTTCGCGAGATAATTTTTATAATTCACTGAATGATGAGGAATGTAGTGTTGAAGACTACAACTTTGTCCAGAAGGTTTGGAACGCATTTAATTGCAAATCTATTAGAGATTATTTAAAATTATATTTGGAAAGCGATGTTTTAATTCTTGCTGATGTATTTGAGAATTTTAGGAGTCTTTGTTCCCGAGTGTACAGGTTAGACCCCATTAATTATGTTACTGCTCCTTCAGTTTCATGGGATGCAATGTTAAAATACACAAGAGTAGAATTAGAACTTGTTAGTGATCCTGACATTTATAATTTTTTAAAAACTGCTGTTCGTGGAGGATTGACCCAATGCACTCAACGGATTGCAACAGCAAATAACAAATATTTAAATAATAAATTTAAGCCTACCGAACCCATAAATTTCCTTTCATATATTGACGCCAACAACTTATATGGATGGGCTATGAGTCAACCCCTTCCATTTTCTAATTTTAAATTTCTAAGTAACGATGAAATTTCATCTTTCAACGTTCTTAGCATATCGGCATCTAGTGATGTTGGATATATTTTAGAAGTAGATTTGCGATATCCTGATGATATTCATAATAAGCATAATAGTTTACCTTTTTGCCCCGAAAATAAGATTCCACCAGGAGGAAAGCAGACAAAACTAATAGCTGACTTAAGTGATAAAAAGAACTATATAATTCATTTGAAGCAGCTACAGTTATGTATAGAGCAAGGTATGATTTTAGAAAAAATATCTAGAGTTTTATCATTTAATCAGTCCTGTTGGCTGAAACCATATATTGACCTCAATACATCTCTTAGAAAATTAGCTAGCAATGACTTTGAGATAAACTTTTACAAATTAATGGTTAATGCCGTTTACGGTAAAACAATGGAGAATGTAGAAAAACGTCGTGAGGTTGCATTAGTTAAGCATTATGAGTCAAGACAAAACTCAGCAGGGTTTAGACAACGCATAGCAAGACATAATTTCCACAGTGTTGAAATCTTTGGAGATAATTTGGCTGCCATTGAATCAACTAAGTCCCGAATTTTTTATGATAAGCCCATATACATTGGAGTTAGTGTACTAGAACTTTCAAAATGGTTAATGTATGACTATTTCTATAATTTTCATTCTGTAAAATGTCCATCATCAAAAATACTCTATATGGATACAGATTCATTTATTATATCATCAGAAGAAGATTTTTATGATTTAATTAAATTCAATCCTAATCGCTTTGATACATCCAATTACCTAGCCTCAAACAGATTCGGTATCAATCTCGCTAATAACAAAGAGCTTGGATTAATGAAAGACGAAAATGCAGGAAAAATAATGACGTCGTTTGCAGGCGTAAAAAAGTCAGTAGTTAAACGATTAACTCATACTCATTATATTGAATGCATTAAACATAAAAAAACTTATTATGGACAACAGAGAGTTATTAGAAGTAGAGGTCATAAAATTTATACTGAAATTGTAAATAAGATAAGTCTAAATTATAATGATGACAAAAGATTTATATTACCTGATAATATTTCAACATTAGCTCATAATCACTATGAAATTAAAAATATTTTAGGTGCTAGTAATAATACACAAAATATGGTATAAGTAAATTTAACATTATATTATTATTATTTTTAATTTGTGTATAATTAAAACTATATTTCAATGTAAAAAATACACAAAAATAAATTAAATCTGATAAATATTTTGCGTGCTTAATTATTTTAATATACTCTTTTTATCTATCCATGAATTGTGTGTTTCATCGAAACCTAACCATTTAACAAAAACTTGTTCTTTTTTCCTTCTAAGTATTTTTTCCACTAAGAAAGCATTTTCATCTTTAACTTTTTGGAGTTCTTGATCATAAAATGAGCCTTTGATCATTTCCCCCTTATAGTCCTCCAGCTCATATGTTACAGGATTAGTAGACTTTACTTTTAAAATTTTAAAAACTTCGGCTGTCCAGTTTGGATCATAGCCCTTTGTAAAAATACCTTTATATTTACTTATTCTAACAGGATCACCAATGGAAAACTTGTGTTTAGGAAATACCTTACAAATATTATAAGCTGTTTTCAAAATAAACTCTTCATTTTGTTTGTTTACATCTATAGGCCTCATTTTTATAGTACGGTGATATGAATTATTATAATCTTTTAGTAAGTCATGCAAGATATAAATCCACGTATGATTACCCTGCATACTAAAGATTTTCCACATACGATTTTTTAATGTTCTATTAAAACGTTCACAAATAGATGCTTTAAGGTGTGTATATGTATGGTAATGGTTAATGTTATTCTTTTTCATTAACTCTCCGAAGGCTACATTAAAAAACTCCTTTCCTTGATCAGATTGAATATTTTTAGGTTTATGTTTAGATATTTTTAATATTTTCTTCAATGCTGATAAAACATCTAAAGCTGTTTTAGACTTAACGGGAACTGCATATGCAAACTTCGAGAACGTGTCAATTACTGTCAGCAAGTACCTATATCCTTTGTTTTCCTTATAAAAGGGTATCATTTCAACTAAATCGATTTGCCACGTGTCATTAATTCCCTTTTGTACGAATTTACGACGAATAAAATTTCTTCTAGCAGGCTTATGTATTTCATTAACAACTTGTTGCTTACTCATTTTTAATATAATTTTTTATTTTCTATTGTTATGTTGGGATGATTGCTTATTTAAAAGTGTTTGCTTATACTCAAGAACATCGCGTTTTATTTGATTACACATTTTTTTGGAAATTTCAAAGCATAAACGGGTTAAATCTATTTGCACATTTCTATCATAAGTACCGTCTAAATCAGCTAGTTGAACATCAAATTTTTGTAAGGCTGCACACTTAGGAATAATATTATTATAGTAGAGGTATATAATTTGTTGCTTAAGTATCGTATTCCAACATAAAAATGTGGTAAAAAAAATGCCTAATCTTAAAAACGATCTCCTGGACTCACTATCAAATTCAATTTTATTTCCAAACTGATTTATTATAAACACATACTGCTTATCTGATTTTCGAAATCTAAAATTACACTTAATTGTGGGTAATAATGGATGGTCTATAATTGTATCAGGCATCAAAAAATCATACTGATCAAGTTTCAATTGGATATACTCTTTGTATGTAACCAATTGCATCCATTCATCTTTATCTAAACCGACGAAATTGTTTTTGCTTTGCTGCATCCATATCATTGGAGTGAATTTTCTTGTAGTTGAAAAACCGCATTTAAGTTTTAAATTATGTACTACATAATATTCGAGACCGAAAATGACTTCGTGATCCTGCTTCTTTCTAGTGGACCTAATTCTTTTTGATTGAAGCGTGTCCATTTGGGTTGAATGCTTTTGTAAAACTAAGAACTCTTACTAAATTGGGCTGTATATAAAGGAGATAGGCATCAACAACTCATTCAGTTTCTTACAAAATCTCAAACCAACATGAACACAATCGACAGGAATTCAAGCGTTATAGTTGATTTTCAATATGTCTTTGGAAATAATAAACAACTTTTTATTAAGGAATTGGCGTTTATGCAAACCGGAACAGTAACACCAAACTTCTTTCATTTCAAACCACCATATCATCTGAATGAATTGGATAATGAAATGATTAAACAACAAAATATTAATCGTCAAACCATAAATGGATTGGAATGGTCAGATGGTGAAATATCATATTTAAGTTTAGGTGAAATACTTTCACCACTAAATAGATTTAGCACCGTTATTGTACGAGGTGAAATTAAAAAAAAGTTTTTATCTAAGTATTTAACAAATAATATTATTGATATCGATATTGGAAAAAGTCTCACATTTTATCCAAATTTTTTTACAAACTGTAGAATCCACAAAAAAATTCCTCTTAGATGTGCTCTAAATAATTTATTTAAGCTATTTGTTATCTTGGAAAATTCTAACTACGCTATCTACTGTAATGGTGACTCATATGTTTAGATTTTCAGTTTATATTCAGCACTTGTAGTAACTAGTTGTTTAAAATGGATTCATTTAAGCGTTTGTTTGAAAAGGATCCTCACAAAAGCGGATACACACAAGTTGTTTATTGTAATTATTGCGGCTCTGATACTCACTTAGAAAAAAACTGCCCCAAAAAGCGCGATCAGGAGACGCGTAATTAGAATATCTTAGATGTTAGAAAACATTTATAAAATATTAATAAATAAAACATAGCCCAAAAATGTTTAAGCAATTTATACATCCTTTTACAATGCTTATTTGCGGTCCTTCAGGATCTGGTAAGACAACGTTTTTAGAAAATTTAATAAACAAAAGAAATGATTTGCTGAGCATTTCAATTAATCGAATAATTTGGTGTTATGGAGAGGAGCATGCTAAGCCAAATTTTAATACCATCGAATACTATAAAGGAGTTCCCGAAACAATTGAAAATGAAAATCATGATCCTATTCTTTTAATACTAGATGACTTAATGATGGGTGCATTTAATAAAAATGTCTGTGAGCTATTTACAAAAGGATCACACCACAGGAATTTATCCGTAATAGTGGTTACACAAAATATATTTCATAAATCATCACATACTCGAGATATTTCACTAAACACAAAATACATCGTTGCGTTCAAAAATCCTAGGGATAAGCTACAATTTCAATGCTTAGCAAGACAAATTTATCCTGAAAATTCTCAGGAGCTCTTCAGAATATATAAGGAGGTGACAGATGAACCACATGGTTATTTACTTATTGATCTTACTCAGGGAATAAATGATCTCCTTAGATTTCGTACACATATTTTTAATTCTGAGTATACAGTTTGCTTTTCAGATGAAAATGGTTTACAAAAAGAATCTAAATCGACTGAAAGCGAACAAACATTTATTGTATGTGCTCAAAAGGGCAAATAATAAACTTCGAAATGCAATTATAAGTAATTGTGACATTGAGTTAGTAAAAGCATTAGTGGAGATAGTGTTGAATACTCTGCGAGGAAATCATAAGATATCAAAAAAGCAACTATATGCTCTAAAAAAGTATAAAAATGTATTACGTCTTATTTCATGTCCAAAACGGTCAATAAATTCTAAGAGAAAAGTTCTCATCCAAAAAGGAGGATTTTTACCTGTTTTAATAAGTTCATTGCTTTCGGGGATTTTTGGAAAAATATTGAACAATGCTTAAAAATAAGCATCAATTAACCAAAGTTATTTTAATGCATCCGAATGCATATCAAAAATTGGTAAATAATGCCCAGAAAAACGATTTAATAAATATAACGTTTTTGCCTATTTTAAATGATAAAAAAACTAGCGACTTTAATAAATGGATTAAAATACGTCAAGAATTGTGTTACTATCAAAATAAAAAAAGAAATAAGACAATGGATATACGAACTACGCAGAACAAACGACTTTCATCACCTCAAAGCATTGGAATACAAACACAAGACGAGTCAGTTTGGTTAGATGTAAAACCTAACACTTCCATTCTTAACAATAAAAATAATGAGTCCTCAAAAAAGGAACTCTCTATCACAAATGAGTTCTCTGATTTACCTAACGACATCGATGATGAAGATTTTCTGACCGAAAAATCTTTCAACTCAAAACCTAATAAGCGTAAAGTTGAGGATACCTCATTTTTAGACACTCAAGCATCAAAAAAATCAGCATTGACTAAAGTGAAGCTTACTGATAAACAGCGAAAGCTAAGAGTAAAACTTAAGAGGTATAAAAGTGAATCAAATCCATTTCAAGACTTGAAATACGTAAGTGGACGAGAAAAGTTGATGAGGGCTGTTAGAAACAGTAAGGCCGTGCAAATTGGAAAGAACAAAATTAATTGGTTATCCTATAATTAATAAACTGCAAAGAACGTAGAACTAAAAATGGTAAATGTAACAGAGTTTTTCGTGACATTACTTAGTAATGATTCGTTAAATGTATATCATGATAACGTTAAGTGTGCATTTACAAACATTGTAAATATTCCTGAAAACATGAACGATGACTGGGAAGTAGGAATTACAGACTTATATCTAAATAAATGTATAAAAAGCAGGCCTGAGAATACCTCAATCGCATCTGAAGAAACAACAGAATTCGTTATTAGCTTAGTAAATGGAGAAACATTTCGATATGAAAATGAGTCAATAGAGTCTGAACAGTTTCAAAATGGTTTGATTTTTGTTTACACTGACATTATCAAACCAAGATGTGTTGGAAATAAAAGACCTCGATGTCTTCGAGTATTACATTATAATGGAAAAGAGCAACTTATACAATTCAACAATATTGAATATTATCCCATTGAAATATGGTCTCCAAAAGAAATTTCGATCTTAATTACCGATTCCAAAGGGTATAAAGTACCATTTGAATCTTCAGCAATTCCAATTTTTGTTACCCTTCACTTTAAAAAACGAAAAGAAATGCTATAAATAATACTGTAAAGATGGAAATTTATTCAGAGTAGAAATAACCATCATGACGAAATCTTATCAACAATATTATTTAAATCAGTGTGGAGGAGGGTTGAATCATATAGGAAGTCTTTATGTTTCACCCAGAGTTATCCAACAAGGTAGAGGAATTGGGAACTTTTTTAGTGGTCTTTTTAATTACATAAAACCACTATTCCTTTCGGGGATAAACGCTATTAAAAACCAAGCTACTGAGACTGGAAAGGCAGTAATAAATGAGTTTGGTCGAAAACCTTTAAGAACTATTATCCAAGAACAAAGTAAAATTGCTTTGCAAAACCTGTCAAATAAAGCCATTAATAAGTTAACCCGATTCCAGAATGGGGCAGGTAAAAAGAATAAAAAGAGAAGGTCTAGGAAAAAACTATCTCATTTATCATCTAAAGAAGGAAGCAAACATACGCAGTCGAGAACCAAAAAAAAAAAAATCAACAAAGAAATTAACTATAAGAGACATTTTTTCTAAATCAAAATGACCACCCATATTGAATGTATGAAAAGCGAATTGGATCTCTTTGAGCCACATCCTACACAAAGCTCTATTCTGAGAACAGAAGAAGTTTCATATAACCCCATAGCTTCGTTGGACAGTGCTTCTTCAATTGAATTCGTTTGCTTAGGAAATGGGGAAACATATCGAGACCTATCAAGTGTTTACTTAAGACTTGTTGTGCAACTAAGAAAAAGTGATAATACCAACATTGAAGGAAACGATGTTGGAGTAGTGAATAATATTTTGCATTCAATGTTTAGAAGTTCGTCCGTATATTTAAATAATATTTTGGTTTCTCAGAGTGATAATAACTATCATTATAGATCGTATTTGCAAACGATTTTAAACTATGGCAGTGATGCCAGTGAAAGTCACTTAGCCACTCAAGGCTATTATCCTAATTATGGTAAATTATTATCTGGTAGATACGTTAACACCGATGGATCCATTATGCTCAAAAATATTTTTCAAAACAGTAATAAGGTTGAACTATTCGGAAAAGTTCATGGAGATATATTTAATCAACCAAAACTGCTTATAAATAATGTAGATTTGAGGATTACTTTTAACATTGAAAAAACAGCATTTTATTTAATGGAATCTGAAACTGAATCAAATCTTAAAATATTGGAGGCCCAACTATTCATGAACCACATAACTATTAATCCGAGCATTTTATTGGCTCATCATCATGTTTTACAAACTAAAAATGCCATTTATCCATACAGCAAAGTTCAAGTAAAATCATTTACAATATATCCTGGAAATAATACATTATCAATTGACAATGCAGTTATTGGACAGCTTCCCAATTTTTTGGTTTTTTGCATGGTAAAAAACAAATCATATTCTGGAAATCGGGCATTAAACCCCTTCCATTTTGAACATTTTAAAATTCAACGCTTTAATCTATTGGTTAATGGAGTACAAGTACCATCGCAGGCACTTGAGTTTGATTTCTCGAACTCTGAAAATGCTCAAAGCTCTAGAGGATATAATATGCTATTCAGATCAAGTGGAATAAAACATTATGATCGAGGCTTACAAATTACAAAGGAAATGTTTGATAAAAATAGTTTTATATTAGCATTTGACCTAACAGCAGACCATCACAATTCAACTGTATGCTCAAATTTAATATCACAAGGAGCCATCCGAATTGAAGGACGATTTTCGGAGCCTCTTACAGAAGCAGTTACTTGTCTGGTATACTGTGAATATGACTCAATGATTGATATTGATAAACATAGAAATATTCGTGTACTATTGTAAAAATGAATACATTACAAATCGATAAGTTGCTTTCCAAGCATTCAAAAACAAAAAGAATTTTTAAAGGAGTTTATCCCTCTGATCAGCTGCCTCAAGTAATTTCGAAATATCCTGCTTTAATAATAGCAAACACAGATTCTTCAAGCTATTCAGGAACTCATTGGGTTGCTTTTTACTTTGAAAACAAATATTCAGCCGAATTTTTTGATTCATATGGTCAATATCCTCAAAATAAAGAATTTTTAAAAATATTAAGGAAAAATTCCATAAAGTTTACATTTAATAAACAACCACTGCAAGGTTATTTTTCAAATACATGCGGTCATTACTGTATCCTATATGGAATATTTAAAAGCAGCAAAAAAACATTAAATTGTTTTTTAAAACAATTTAAGAGAAATGATTTTAACTATAATGATAAGTTAATAATAAAAATGTTTAAGAAAATTCGTTTAAAATAAAACACAATATTATTTCAGAGACATTTAAGATGTTTATTGAATTTTTGAGCTGGGATACATTCTTTTATTTAAGTTATAGTACTTTAACATTAGGTCTATAGCTTCTGCTTTCTTATTTGGTAGGGTATGACACAGGCATGTGTCAGGTCCGTCCGTTGCATCGTCATCACTCCAGGGGCATAGCTTATAATGAAAGCCAAACTTGGAGTACTGAAGCTCCTTTTCCTCCAGATCTTCCAAAATGCTCATCAAAATTTCAAGAATTTGTACGTGCTCCTCGAAGATCATCTCCTCGAATTGCATTAAAAAAAGTTTTATTTGTTTGGCATGCATCTTGCAGCTGACTTCTTGAATCTATTACTGATAATGTTTCAAAGAGCAGGACTCTTTATATCCACGTCTTTGCTATGTTTCCCTTATATTTTTCTTTACCCATGTATTGGAAATGATAAGTACTATATCTAGCCATCTCTTTTTTACATATGTGTGTATATTCTTAACCTTTTTCTTTATTTTTGTCTTTACATGTATAGTTGTCTCTTCTTCTCTTACATATATATAATGGGAACTCTTTATTTACTCTTTACATATAAATTGGAAATGGGCAGTGCTATATCTATTCATCTCTTTTCCTTTATATATAAGATGTGAGATTCCATGCTCCTTCAACATCTTAAAGGGTGTTTTTGTGGAAAATTTGGTCACATAACTTTTAGGTAAAAATATCCAAAGCGGTTCGTTGTCCTTATCAGTTAAATAAAGGACTACTTTATTTCCAAATGATGTTTTTATACCCGATACTCAAAATGAGTATTGGGGTATATTAGATTTGTGGTGAAAGTGGATGTGTGTAACGTCCAGAAGGAATCGTTTCCGACCCCATAAAGTATATATATTCTTGATCAGCATCAATAGCCGAGTCGATTGAGCCATGTCTGTCTGTCCGTCCGTCCGTCTGTCCGTCTGTCCGTCTGTCCGTCCCCTTCAGCGCCTAATGCTCAAAGACTATAAGAGCTAGAGCAACGATGTTTTGGATCCAGACTTCTGTGATATGTCACTGCTCCAAAAATATTTCAAAACTTTGCCCCGCCCACTTCCGCCCCCACAAAGGGCGAAAATCTGTGGCATCCACAATTTCGACGATACGAGAAAACTAAAAACGCAGAATCGTAGAAGATGACTATATCTTCTAGAGTGCAAAATCTGAACCAGATCGTATAATTATTACAGCCAGAATCACGAAAACAATTTCACTCTTTCTCGCTCTGTCTCACTCTAACACACAGGTTTCATGGTCGGTTTTGCCAATTGCAAAATATGAGTTCAAGGATCTCAGAACCTATAAAAGCCAGCGCAACCAAATTTGGTATCCACACTCCTGTGATATCGGACCTTGACCGTTTCATGTCCAAATTTCGCCACACCCCCTTCCGCCCCCGCAAAGGACGAAAATCTGAGGCAACCACAAATCTCAGAGACTATTAAGGCTAGAGTAACCAAATTTGGTACACACACTCCTTTAAGATGTCACTATAAAACGTATATCTTAGAATTTCGCCCCACCCCCATCCGCCCCCACAAAGAACGAAAATCTGTTGCATCCACAATATTGCAGATTTGAGAAAACTAAAAACGCAGAATCATAGATAATGACCATATCTATTAGATTGCTGAATCTGGATCAGATCAGATCATTTTTATAGCCAAAAGGAACAAATAAATTTGCAGTGGCTACGCAGCGCCCGACGTCACGCTCAGACTGATTTTCTGTCTCTCTCGCACGCACTCTTTGTCGTGTCGTTAAATATTAGCGGCGTCTGCCGGAGGAGAGCCATACTGACTTAGTATCGGGTATAACCGTAGAGTTGCGGTGTCCGCAGCAACTCACAACGTTCCCCCTCGTTTTGATTTTACATCCATTGATCTTGTACTCAAATCCTATGCATAGGTCCTCAACCTTGGTGTATCCAACCGCCGGCTTTGTCTCGTTAAGTAATTCTAGGAAAGCCTAGGTATATATTTGATGAAGTGCTTGTCATTTTCTACATAGAGATTTAAATATTCTTACATACCATTATAGTAATAGAAACTATTCAACCTACTAACGATTTTATACTAAATTATTTAAAAGATTGCATGATCTTTTATACTCTCATTAATTCAATTTTATACAAATGTGATCTGAGCAGATTGGTAGTTGAGTGATAATAAGTAAATGGTTTTAAAGCTGTAATGGCCAGATGTCTCAAGTCTGATTGGTGGTTGAGTAATAAGGGATAAATTATGGATACACTGCTGAATATATTGTTTCAAATATTATATTTACATTTTGGGTCTTATATAACCGTCAACATGAAAAAATTATATAAACAGAACAAAATGCATAGAATTTTTGTTCATATGCTGTTCACTTCCTATATAAGAACTGTAAGTTACTGAGATAGGTTAGTTCACTTTCACTTCGAAATGAGGACATTTCATTGCGAGTTGTGTTATTTAAAAACATCTTTTAGTTCCCGCAATGAACTGAAAAAACACACCTTAAAAATCCACAACTTTAGTTATTCAAAATCAAAATCATCATTTTATCGATGTTACTTATGTCCAGGAACTGAACTGTTTTGGTTGAGAATTGACTTCAATATGCATATTTTATTTAAGCATAACATGGAATTAAAGCGAAAAATATAATATTTATTTAAAAATGAAATAATCTGTGCGTTTTTAAATATAAATACCTTTACATAAATTTACCAACTAAGTATAAAATGATGTGAAAATTACTCAATAAATTCATTCAAAAGCATCAGTATTCTACCTGAAATCCACTTATTCTTTTTGTGTAATCCTCACGTGGAAGAAACCTGTTTCAAACGAATCCTATGATTCTCTTGTAATAAGAGGAAGTGAAATTCAACCAATCAAAAGTAAAACAGAAACATTTAAAATAAATAGTGGTTAAATGTGTTATATTTATTATATATGTACATATGTATATATTATTTTTAGAAAAATACATAAAATATTCTTATTATATAAATATGTATTCGTATTATTAAAATTTCGCCTCAGCTAATTTTACCGCAGCAATTAAGTCATCATCATCTTCGTCCCGAAGTAGTTCCTGGAGTTGAGATCTTTTATCATCATCCTGATTATCTACTAAATCGAAAATGTTGTCATCATCCGGGAAAATGTATGCTGGATTATCATTATTAGACGTTGCATTCCTTGGGTCATCGTCGTCATCATCCCATTTAATGTCACTTAACCAGGTCAAGTTGCTCTCGAGATAGGTTTGAGTCTTAATCCCAAAAATCAAGGACAGGTCTACGGAGCTCGGCTGAGAGTCCAGATTTATGGTTGATTCCGGTTGGGAATCGATAAAAATGATTTCAAGGTCATCCATCGTTGTTGAAAGATTACTAGTTTATGTCCTAGCTGTTAGCTGTGAGTAGTTATTATATAGGCACTTTGCTATGGGACAGTGTTAGGTACACAAAGGAGGAATATAAATTATAGAGAAAGTAGAAAGGTTCAAGGGCATCGAAACCGTTTTTCAGGAAACACTTAAAAAATACCTCTAAACTACCACATTAGATTCATTGCAAAGGGATGACCTACCTGTTTGAGGGTTGTTTGAATCGCAACACGGGACCAATCGTAAAAACAGGTTCATTGACAGTAAGTGGGAGGAGAGAGAATATAAATGAGCGAAGGATCGATTTGAGAGGATTTTACATGGTTGAGAAACAGGATTAAGATCGAAGTTAGTTCACATTATCGCCGATAGGTGGCGCCACCAAGTAGTAAGGATACGGGACAGACGTATATTTACTCTAAGTAGCATTAATTAATTTTGATGTCTTCCTATTGTAATTTTATTCTTTGCGTGCTCCTATATATATCTCCATTAATTTGTGTTCTCTTACCATTCAACCCTCTATACGGACATCTAGATACCCAGGTTTCCAACCTATGTTTTCTATAGGATGTAAATTTCAGAAACTTCACACATTTGTTTTCCCAATTCAATGTTTATAAAATATCCTATAAGTATTTATTTAACTTGACCAGTTAATAACATAGCAGAAATTGGTTCCCAATTCAATGTTTATAAAATATCTTATAAGTATTTATTTAACATGATCACGTAATAACATAGCAATATGATGCACACTTACATTCAACATGTTGCCAAGCTGCACATGCTTAAGCAAATGTTGCTGCAACATGTTGCGAATTTGGTAATTCAGTGTAAAAAGCGACCGTCCCTTATCCTTACTACTTGGTGGCGCCACCTATCGGCGATAATGTGAACTAACTTCGATCTTAATCCTGTTTCTCAACCATGTAAAATCCTCTCAAATCGATCCTTCGCTCATTTATATTCTCTCTCCTCCCACTTACTGTCAATGAACCTGTTTTTACGATTGGTCCCGTGTTGCGATTCAAACAACCCTCAAACAGGTAGGTCATCCCTTTGCAATGAATCTAATGTGATAGTTTAGAGGTATTTTTTAAGTGTTTCCTGAAAAACGGTTTCGATGCCCTTGAACCTTTCTACTTTCTCTATAATTTATATTCCTCCTTTGTGTACCTAACACTGTCCCATAGCAAAGTGCCTATATAATAACTACTCATGTATGCTGTGACTACTGGTGATCTCCTCGCTGATCTTGACACACTCATCGAAGTTACCCAGATGGTAGGCATTGCCGGACAGCTCTCCTGAGGGAATGGAGCCCCAAGCATCGATCACTGCTCACAAAATTCGTCAACTTCAGTTTTCATTCACTTGAATATAATTTTCATTATTTACTTACTCTTAAGGGCCCATAATTTTCCAGCAGTGAGCGCCTGCATGAACTGCGCTATGTCCGCGAAACACAGCAGATCCTCCTGACTGGGTATTCGGGGGTGGAATAGATCCAAGTCCGGGAGCGATGCATTACGGAAGTATTCGGCAAACTTGACTCCTAGTGGGCGGAGCCTTTTTAAACGCTGGTAATCTTGCAGGACATCTCCGTCTTTCAGTTGTGCGGCACTGACAAGTACCAGTCCGCAGACAAGTAGACTGCTTAAAACGTTCACCATGGTAATACTTTTTCGATTGAAGGCATTGCACCTTTTGACTGTGATTTTATAGAAATGTTTTGAGGGAAATCTGGCGATAACATTATCAGTGTGTCAGCTCTCGAATCGAGTATATCAGCCAAAATGCTTAATTCAGTCGAACATCACCGATAAGAAGCAATCCGTCTTAATTCTAAGTAGTCACAAGATCATTTATTTATAATCTTTCCCAGGTAATCGTTTTACTTATTGACTTTTGATGGATTAAATTTGGTTTTAATATGAGTGAGTAAGAAAAAAACGGAGAAAACAAAAGTTTAGCTAAACATGGATGTAGACAATTTGTTCTATAATTCTGATCATTGCGTGAAAAGATGATAGCCGGGGTGCAATTATTACCATTAGCGGTGGCAGATCCTTTCATTGTTTCAATGTTTTTTCCAATTCTCACGACAAGTAGCAGCAAAATGGCGAGAGTTCGTGAAGAGATTCCGCCTCCCCGCAACAACTAAATTTAAAACGAGGGGGAACGTTGTGAGTTGCTGCGGACACCGCAACTCTACAGTTATACCCGATACTAAGTCAGTATGGCTCTCCTCCGGCAGCGCCGATAATATTTAACGACACGACAAAGAGTGCGTGCGAGAGAGACAGAAAATCAGTCTGAGCGTGACGTCGGGCGCTGTGTAGCCACTGCAAATTGGTTTGTTCCCTTTGGCTATAAAAATTATCTGATCTGATCCAGATTCAGCAATCTGATAGATATGGTCATTATCTATGATTCTGCGTTTTTAGTTTTCTCAAATCTGCAATATTGTGGATGCAACAGATTTTCGTCCTTTGTGTGGGCGGAAGGGGTTGGGGCGAAATTTTGAGATATACGTTTTATAGTGAGATCTAACAGAAGTGCGGATATCAAATTTGGTTACTCTAGCTTTAATAGTCTCTGAGATTTGTGAATATCCCAAGATTTGCATTCTTTGCGGGGGCGGAAGGGGGTGTGGCGAAATTTTGAAACAAACTCGTCTCGGTCCAATATATTAGGAGTGTGGATACCAAATTTGGTTGCTCTAGCTTTTATAGTCTCTGAGATCTAGGCGCTAATGTTTTACTCTAAGCAAAGCCGCCTATGCTACGTGTGTGTTAGAGAGACACAGGGCGAAAAAAAATGAAATTGTTTTCTTGATGCTGGCTATAATAATAATACGATCCAATTCAGATTCTGCAGTCTAAAAGATATGGTCATTCTCTACGATTCTGCGTTTTTGGTTTTATCGTATCTTTAAAAATGTGGATGCCACAGATTTTCGTCCTTTGTGGGGGCGGAAGTGGGCGGGGCAAAGTTTTGAAATATTTTTGTAGCAGTGACATATCACAGAAGTCTGGATCCAAAACATCGTTGCTCTGGCTCTTATAGTCTTTGAGCATTAGGCGCTGAAGGGGACGGACAGACGGACAGACGGACGGACGGACAGACGGACAGACGGACGGACGGACAGACAGACATGGCTCAATCGACTCGGCTATTGATGCTGATCAAGAATATATATACTTTATGGGGTCGGAAACGATTCCTTCTGGACGTTACACACATCCACTTTTACCACAAATCTAATATACCCCAATACTCATTTTGAGTATCGGGTATAATAATACAAAAAAAAGTCACAGTCAATAGATATAGATATAGATATCAAAACAGTTTAGGAGCCATGCAATCGTTTTTTGTGTAGGAATAGAGTAAAGCGGATTGCATTGTTTTTGGGTAGGGAAGGGACAGGAATGGGGTAATCTAATTATAACTGAAATCTGCCTCATAAGTTAGGTCCGTGGCAGGAAAAATAATCCCTCATCCAGCGAAATCTAAAAGGTCAGATCAGAAGTATTGGGGCTGATGAAGGTGGTGGATTAGTTCCACTAATCATCAGGTAGTATGGGAGTCCGAAGTCACCTAGGCTTACTGAGGCTTGCAACCTCAGTAATCTTCTCAGGGGTTCCTCGGGACAGCCAAAACCAAATTAATTAGGGGCAATCTCCGTAGAATTTCATCCTAAACGATTTGGAATGCGCTCTCCTTTCCTGCAGTAGTGTTCTCGCTTAGCTCCTATAACAATCTTCAACTAGTTGATAGGCTAAGCTCGACCCACGGAGTTATACCCAATATAAGACATAATACTTCCAGTGTATCGGACCTACTGCACGTCAATATACCCTGCACGATACTAGGCCCTGTAGGCCTGGATGAGCTTACACGGATCCACAGTATCCACTGGATAAGTTGCAGAGGAAAGACGAGCAAAAAAACCACAAAAAAAACGGTCTAGCAAGGATAAAAGTCAGGTGTTACTTTTGACCAAGTTATTTCTTTAAATGGGGCAAGCCAGATCGGGCCCCACGTTGGGCGCCAAAATAAGATAAATGTAGCATATCACATACAACGATGGTTGTGTGTGGCGGTGCCACTCGAGCTGGTCGGGGGTGTATCGGGCAGGACTGGTGCACGAGTTACAGGTTCCAGAGAGGAGGTAATTGTCCTTGCTATAGGTGCTGGAAACTGTTGAAGGGGAAAAGGGGTTCCCTTAAATGATGAATGCCGATTTGGAGGTGTTCTCTATGTGATATAATTATACACGTTTATTGCAGTTTTAAGATAGTCGGAGTGACAATTGTATTCCGGGTGGGATTCTAGAATTGACTGCCTGGTCAGTGGCGATCACTGACTTATGTATGCGGCTCTGCTGCTGGTTCTTCTGCGTCGCTGTCGGCGTAGCTGCAGTTGGGATTCCTAAGAAAATGCTGATGTTACATTTAAGGTCAGTTTGCTGATTCTTGGCTGGGGTCCATCCGGTTTATATTGTAGACAATGTTGGCTGTGTTGATGGTATATGCTTAGGCGGCATAAACATCGTGCTCGTGTCTCTTGAGCTGTGGATGTTTATGCTGAGTTGAGTCGTGGTGGTTTAGCGGGGGGCATCTCGAGGGGTGCCGGGACGGTAACTCGTTTTGAGTGTTTAGGGAGTTTAGGTGAAGTTTGTGCAAGTTGATGTCATTTATTCTGGGGGGCAGAATTTTGGGGCATTTTATATCGAAGCTTTTTATGTGTCCGGAATGGTCGTGTATAATATACTTAGGTAAGATTAATAACATAGATTTATTTATCGGTAATGGAACAATGTGTAGGAATTCGTAATTATTTTTGTCGAATATTGGAATTTTAATTTTAAAGAACACAGTTTTATTGTTAATTTCTGTTTCTAGGGTCAATAGTCGATACAGGTGTCCTTTAGAGTTTACCATTATATTTTGTTTTTTTAACATGTGCTGTATAATTTCAGTTTCTTTCTCGGTAATTATGAATTTGGGTATTATTCCTAATTTGGTTAACAATATACTTTCGGCTATGTTGTTCACATGATTATACAGGATGTCTATATTGAAGTTAATTCTCGAAATATATTGTAGGAGATGTATTTCGTTATGTTCGTCATTTAATGTTTTAAAAATATTGTTTTTGTAGTTTCTTATAAATACATTTATATTTTCCTGTTCCTCATTAATATGATTAGTAATATTTTTAAATCTAATCGTTATTTCATTATTTATAATATTTTGTTGATTAATGTTTTTTAATACGTTTTTTTCGTTTTCTTTTATTTCGTTAAATTCGTTTGTAAAAGTTTCTTCGTCTTTGGCATCTAGGTTGCCTGTGACAACTTTGATGACGCTTCCGAGGCCATTTATAAGTCCTCTTTTGGATCTATTTTTTGGTAGTATTGCGTCTATTTTTTGTTGTAATTGCCTTAGTTTTGTTTTTACTGTACTTATGGTTTCGCCTGAAAACTTTGTATACTTGAGTTGATTTAGTGTTACCTCGAATTGGTTTACATTGTTAATGAAATCTTGTAAATTTATTTTATGGATAAGATACTTATGAGAGATAATGTTTTTGGCGTTTCCGAGATTTATAATGGCAATTTTGTCATTTTGCGTCAGTTGTCGGATTTGAAATGGCTGTGCGTTAATTTGGTAGCATCTGTAAGATAATTGAATGTCTTTATTTTCTTATTATTTTTTATACCCGATACTCAAAATGAGTATTGGGGTATATTAGATTTGTGGTAAAACTGGATGTGTGTAACGTCCAGAAGGAATCGTTTCCGACCCCATAAAGTATATATATTCTTGATCTGCATCAATAGCCGAGTCGATTGAGCCATGTTTGTCTGTCCGTCCGTCCGTCTGTCCGTCCCCTTCAGCGCCTAATGCTCAAAGACTATAAGAGCTAGAGCAACGATGTTTTGGATCCAGAATTCTGTGATATGTCACTGCTCCAAAAATATTTCAAAACTTTGCCCCGCCCACTTCCGCCCCCACAAAGGGCGAAAATCTGTGGCATCCACAATTTCGACGATACGAGAAAACTAAAATCGCAGAATCGTAGAAGATGAACCAGATCGTATAATTATTACAGCCAGAATCACGAAAACAATTTCACTCTTTCTCGCTCTGTCTCACTCTAACACACAGGTTTCATGGTCGGTTTTGCCAATTGCAAAATATGAGTTCAAGGATCTCAGAACCTATAAGAGCCAGAGCAACCAAATTTGGTATCCACACTCCTTTGATATCGGACCTTGACCGTTTCATGTCCAAATTTCGCCACACCCCCTTCCGCCCCCGCAAAGGACGAAAATCTGAGGCAACCACAAATCTCAGAGACTATTAAGGCTAGAGTAACCAAATTTGGTACACACACTCCTTTAAGATGTCACTATAAAACGTATATCTCAGAATTTCGCCCCACCCCCATCCGCCCCCACAAAGGACGAGAGTCTGTTGCATCAACAATATTGCAGATTCGAGAAAACTAAAAACGCAGAATCATAGAGAATGACCATATCTATCAGATTGCTGAGTCTGGATCAGATCAGATTTTATAGCCAACAGGAACAAATCAATTTGCAGTGGCTACGCAGCGCCCGACGTCACGCTCAGACTGATTTTCTGTCTCTCTCGCACGCACTCTTTGTCGTTTCGTTTAATATTAGCGCCGTCTGCCGGAGGAGAGCCATAGTGACTTAGTATCGGGTATAACTGTAGAGTTGCGGTGTCCGCAGCAACTCACAACGTTCCCCCTCGTTTTTATTAGTTATAATGCGGTAGATTTCCGTTAAGGAAGAGTGCAGTCTCTCTACAGGGGAATTGCTTGAGGACTGTTGAAACGATGTGACATGTAGTTGGATGTTATATTGGCTACAAAAATCTTTGAACATTTTGCCTGCGAATTCGGGTCCCTGATCGCAGACGATCTTTTGTGGGATACCGAAGGAGCTAAGGAAATTTCTTATTGATCTTACTATATTTAGGCTATCTCTGGCTGGGATAGTATAGCCGGTTGCAAATTTGGAGAACTTGTCTATGATTGTCAAAATTGTTTTAGCATTGATCGTGTAGATGTCAATATGTAGGATTTGCATGGGTTTTTGGGGGGTTTCGGTTTCCTGATAAACCAGCTTTTGCGGTTGCCTGTCGTACTTTAAGGTTTGACAGACGTCGCAGTCATTGATTATAGCAGAAATTATATTTTTTAATCTTGGTGAGTAGATTTTTCGTTTTAAATGGGCGACCGTTTCGTCTATTCCTCTGTGTTTGTTATCTCTATGGTATTTCTTGATTTCCTGTTCTAGTTGGTTTACTTCGGTAATGTCTTCTAGCATTGTAGTGCACCTGATTATTTTGTAGATCTTGTTGGGTAAAAAGTATTCTTTGAGGCTTTCTTCCACTATTTTGAAAATAGTATCTGAAGTAAATATGTCGTATGTTTTATTAGGTCTAAGGATTTTAGCTAGAGTTTGTGCTAATTTGTGTTTATCGAACTTGCTTTCAAGGATTATTCTTCTGATTTTATTTTTTAATGGGGTTGAGGTTATAATTTGTGATCTACTACCTATTTGAAAAATGATTTACAGGTTGTGTCCGTTAATGGGTTTATCTGTTGTCGGGATATCGTTGGTCTGGTTGGTTTGATTATTCGTATTTACGTCTGCTGTTACGCGGCTGAGGGCGTCAGCTACGACGTTTTCCGACCCTTTCTTGTAAGAGATTTCGTAGTCGTATTCAAGTAGCTGTAACTTCCAACGGACTAATTTTGAATTTGGTTCCTTAAAGTTCATTAGCCATGTGAGAGGTCGGTGGTCAGTGATTATTCTGAATCTTTGACCGAATAGGTAGGGGCGGAAATATTTAGTTGCCCATATTATTGCGAGCATTTCCTTTTCAACTGTTGAGTAGTTACACTCTGTATCCGTTAGTGTTCGACTAGCGAATGAGATTGGTTTTTCGCTGTTAATTGGGCCTTGGGAAAGTACTGCTCCTATGGCGACGTTACTTGCGTCTGTTGTGAGTGTAAAAGTTTTTGAAAAGTCTGGGTATTCTAAAAGTGGGTCATTGCAGAGAAGTGTTTTGCATGTCTCGAATGCCTTAGTATAGTCCTGACTGATTTTAACAGGACTTTTGCCTTTTAGTTGCTGTGTTAATGGCTTTGTAATGGTAGCAAAGTTTCTTATGAATTTTCTATAGTAACCCAGTAACCCTAAAAAGGATTTTATTTGTTTCCTAGTTTTTGGTATCGGGAATTCTTTTATGGCTTGAATCTTTTTGGGGTTAGGTTTGATTCCGTTTTCTGTTACTACGTGTCCTAGGTATTCTATTTCCTTTCTTAAGAATTCAGATTTAGTTGGTTGGAGTTTTAGGTTTGCCTTATGTAATTTCTCGAATACTGCTTGTAGGTGCGTAATATGTTCTTGGAGGGATGGGGAGAAAATTATTATATCGTCCAAGTATATGAGGCAACACTTGCCGTTTAGTTCGGCTAATATGTTGTCCATAACCCTTTGAAAGGTGGCGGGTGCGTTAGTTAGGCCGAATGGCATTCGAACGAATTCATAGTGTCCCTTAATGGTCGAAAAGGGTGTTTTATTGATATCCGTAGGGTACATTTCTATCTGATGGTATCCACTGGCTAAGTCCAAGGTAGTGAAGTATTTTGCTCTACCTATTATGTCTAATACGTCATTGATGTTTGGCATAGGGTATTTATCTTTTATTGTCTTTTCGTTGAGTTTTCGGTAATCTATCACTAGTCTCCACTTTTTCTGGTTGGATTTGTCTGTTTTCTTGGAAACAAGGAATGTTGGCGAACTCCAGGGTGAGTAACTGTGTCTGATGATGTTTTGTTCTAGTAGCTTTTGGATTTGGTTGTCTATTTCTTGTCTTTCTTTTTGACTGTATCGAAATGGTTTGGTGTGAATAGGTATCTTGTCGGTTGTGTTTATTTTATGTTTTACTAAATTTGTAAAGGTTAGGGGCTCTCCTTCTGTATAGAACAGATTTGGGAATTTGGAGCAAAGTTTTCTTAACGCTTTTCTTTCCTCGTCGTTTAGATGCGCTGTTTGTATTATTGTTTCAGGGTTGGAGTAGTCGGGTGTTATCCCTCTATTTTCCTCCAGGGCTGTATTGACTTCTATATAATCGTGTTCGTTTTGTTCCACTACTATTAATTGTGAGTCTATGCAGAATTTTTGTTCTGTACTTGAAAAATTGTTAACTTCTATATAGCTTAGATTGTTTTTGGCGGAGTATAATCCGCCTGAAATGAATAGATTTTCCGAAATTATGGTTGGTTCACACCAGAATGTACCGTTTTTAACATTGACGGGTACTTGTACAATCTTTCTCGATTCTTCTTCGATTATATGTAAGTTGGGAATAGCTTTAGTTTCTATCTCTATTGGAATGTTAGAACTCCTTGTTTGGAGTGATCGCTGCCGAAGAGGTCATGGGGGTGATATCAGCTGGCCGTGCTAGGCTCTGTCCTTCCCTAATGTCTGGTGGGATAGCACTGCTCGTATTTCTACTTCTGGTATTTGGGATTAACTTCTTGATATTCGACATTTACTGAGACAGTTTTCTATTATCTTTTTAGTTTGTGCGCTTAATTTTACTTATTATTACTTAAGTATATATAGTGTGTGTGTGTGTGTGTGTGTGTGTTTGATGTGTGTAGGTTCTATAGGTTGTGTTGAGGCGTGTGTTGAACTTCCTGCTGTGGTGGGACGTGTGTTTCCTAGGTTTGAATCAATGTATGCTCATCTGTGATAGGGAGATTATTGTTACTAACCATTCGATAAAAGAATTCAGATTTATTTATTATTGTTTTTTATTTGTTTTTTTTTTTTATTTTATTTGTATAATATATATATTTTTTTTTTATGAAGGGTATGCAAAGGTTGTGGCGGTCGTTTTCCATAAGTCGCACTGAAGTATGGACACAACCGCGACACTATTGCCCCGAATGAGTTCGGTGGGGTGCTTTCGTTTGTTAAATCGCCCCGAGATATCAAACTGTTTGCACTCATTCGTTGTAACAAAAATTATGTGAAGGGTATACAAAAGTTGTTGCGGCCGTTTTCCATAGGTCACACTGAAATATGGATACGACTACTACAAGCATGCCCCGTTTGGTTTCGGTATGTGCATTTTCGCTTGTATTGAATATTCACTTTTTCTATGAAGGGTATGCAGAAAGTTGTTGGAGCCGTTTTCTATAAGTCGCACTGAAATATAGACACAACCGCAACAGTTCTGCCGCGTTCGTTTGTTAAATGCACTTTCGTTTGTTAAATCGCCCTGAGATAACAAACGTTTTGCACTTTTGTATTGAATCTTCACTTTTTTATAGGAAGGGTATGCACAAGTTGCTGCGGATGCCTCCATAAGTCGCACTGAAATATAGACACAACCACAACAAGTTTGCTCGGCCCGAGTTCGCTCGATCTTCAGTCGGGCCGCAACCGGCTTCGGCCGAGACATGTTGGCTTGGATTTGTTTGAATCGAACACACACGTCCGAACCGTTATTCGCACTGAATTTTGGATCGAACCGTGGTGTGTTCGACTCACTGTGTTAGCCGATTTGGTTTTTATTTTTTTTTTATTATACCCGATACTCAAAATGAGTATTGGGGTATATTAGATTTGTGGTGAAAGTGGATGTGTGTAACGTCCAGAAGGAATCGTTTCCGACCCCATAAAGTATATATATTCTTGATCAGCATCAATAGCCGAGTCGATTGAGCCATGTCTGTCTGTCCGTCCGTCCGTCTGTCCGTCTGTCCGTCCCCTTCAGCGCCTAATGCTCAAAGACTATAAGAGCTAGAGAAACGATGTTTTGGATCCAGACTTCTGTGATATGTCACTGCTCCAAAAATATTTCAAAACTTTGCCCCGCCCACTTCCGCCCCCACAAAGGGCGAAAATCTGTGGCATCCACAATTTCGACGATACGAGAAAACTAAAAACGCAGAATCGTAGAAGATGACTATATCTTCTAGAGTGCAAAATCTGAACCAGATCGTATAATTATTACAGCCAGAATCACGAAAACAATTTCACTCTTTCTCGCTCTGTCTCACTCTAACACACAGGTTTCATGGTCGGTTTTGCCAATTGCAAAATATGAGTTCAAGGATCTCAGAACCTATAAGAGCCAGAGCAACCAAGTTTGGTATCCACACTCCTGTGATATCGGACCTTGACCGTTTCATGTCCAAATTTCGCCACACCCCCTTCCGCCCCCGCAAAGAACGAAAATCTGAGGCAACCACAAATCTCAGAGACTATTAAGGCTAGAGTAACCAAATTTGGTACACACACTCCTTTAAAGTGTCACTATAAAACGTATATCTCAGAATTTCGCCCCACCCCCATCCGCCCCCACAAAGGACGAAAATCTGTTGCATCCACAATATTGCAGATTTGAGAAAACTAAAAACGCAGAATCATAGATAATGACCATATCTATTAGATTGCTGAATCTGGATCAGATCAGATCATTTTTATAGCCAAAAGGAACAAACCAATTTGCACTGGCTACGCAGCGCCCGACGTCACGTTCAGACTGATTTTCTGTCTCTCTCGCACGCACTCTTTGTCGTGTCGTTAAATATTAGCGGCGTCTGCCGGAGGAGAGCCATACTGACTTAGTATCGGGTATAACCGTAGAGTTGCGGTGTCCGCAGCAACTCACAACGTTCCCCCTCGTTTTGATTTTACATCCATTGATCTTGTACTCAAATCCTATGCATAGGTCCTCAACCTTGGTGTATCCAACCGCCGGCTTTGTCTCGTTAAGTAATTCTAGGAAAGCCTAGGTATATATTTGATGAAGTGCTTGTCATTTTCTACATAGAGATTTAAATATTCTTACATACCATTATAGTAATAGAAACTATTCAACCTACTAACGATTTTATACTAAATTATTTAAAAGATTGCATGATCTTTTATACTCTCATTAATTCAATTTTATACAAATGTGATCTGAGCAGATTGGTAGTTGAGTGATAATAAGTAAATGGTTTTAAAGCTGTAATGGCCAGATGTCTCAAGTCTGATTGGTGGTTGAGTAATAAGGGATAAATTATGGATACACTGCTGAATATATTGTTTCAAATATTATATTTACATTTTGGGTCTTATATAACCGTCAACATGAAAAAATTATATAAACAGAACAAAATGCATAGAATTTTTGTTCATATGCTGTTCACTTCCTATATAAGAACTGTAAGTTACTGAGATAGGTTAGTTCACTTTCACTTCGAAATGAGGACATTTCATTGCGAGTTGTGTTATTTAAAAACATCTTTTAGTTCCCGCAATGAACTGAAAAAACACACCTTAAAAATCCACAACTTTAGTTATTCAAAATCAAAATCATCATTTTATCGATGTTACTTATGTCCAGGAACTGAACTGTTTTGGTTGAGAATTGACTTCAATATGCATATTTTATTTAAGCATAACATGGAATTAAAGCGAAAAATATAATATTTATTTAAAAATGAAATAATCTGTGCGTTTTTAAATATAAATACCTTTACATAAATTTACCAACTAAGTATAAAATGATGTGAAAATTACTCAATAAATTCATTCAAAAGCATCAGTATTCTACCTGAAATCCACTTATTCTTTTTGTGTAATCCTCACGTGGAAGAAACCTGTTTCAAACGAATCCTATGATTCTCTTGTAATAAGAGGAAGTGAAATTCAACCAATCAAAAGTAAAACAGAAACATTTAAAATAAATAGTGGTTAAATGTGTTATATTTATTATATATGTACATATGTATATATTATTTTTAGAAAAATACATAAAATATTCTTATTATATAAATATGTATTCGTATTATTAAAATTTCGCCTCAGCTAATTTTACCGCAGCAATTAAGTCATCATCATCTTCGTCCCGAAGTAGTTCCTGGAGTTGAGATCTTTTATCATCATCCTGATTATCTACTAAATCGAAAATGTTGTCATCATCCGGGAAAATGTATGCTGGATTATCATTATTAGACGTTGCATTCCTTGGGTCATCGTCGTCATCATCCCATTTAATGTCACTTAACCAGGTCAAGTTGCTCTCGAGATAGGTTTGAGTCTTAATCCCAAAAATCAAGGACAGGTCTACGGAGCTCGGCTGAGAGTCCAGATTTATGGTTGATTCCGGTTGGGAATCGATAAAAATGATTTCAAGGTCATCCATCGTTGTTGAAAGATTACTAGTTTATGTCCTAGCTGTTAGCTGTGAGTAGTTATTATATAGGCACTTTGCTATGGGACAGTGTTAGGTACACAAAGGAGGAATATAAATTATAGAGAAAGTAGAAAGGTTCAAGGGCATCGAAACCGTTTTTCAGGAAACACTTAAAAAATACCTCTAAACTACCACATTAGATTCATTGCAAAGGGATGACCTACCTGTTTGAGGGTTGTTTGAATCGCAACACGGGACCAATCGTAAAAACAGGTTCATTGACAGTAAGTGGGAGGAGAGAGAATATAAATGAGCGAAGGATCGATTTGAGAGGATTTTACATGGTTGAGAAACAGGATTAAGATCGAAGTTAGTTCACATTATCGCCGATAGGTGGCGCCACCAAGTAGTAAGGATACGGGACAGACGTATATTTACTCTAAGTAGCATTAATTAATTTTGATGTCTTCCTATTGTAATTTTATTCTTTGCGTGCTCCTATATATATCTCCATTAATTTGTGTTCTCTTACCATTCAACCCTCTATACGGACATCTAGATACCCAGGTTTCCAACCTATGTTTTCTATAGGATGTAAATTTCAGAAACTTCACACATTTGTTTTCCCAATTCAATGTTTATAAAATATCCTATAAGTATTTATTTAACTTGACCAGTTAATAACATAGCAGAAATTGGTTCCCAATTCAATGTTTATAAAATATCTTATAAGTATTTATTTAACATGATCACGTAATAACATAGCAATATGATGCACACTTACATTCAACATGTTGCCAAGCTGCACATGCTTAAGCAAATGTTGCTGCAACATGTTGCGAATTTGGTAATTCAGTGTAAAAAGCGACCGTCCCTTATCCTTACTACTTGGTGGCGCCACCTATCGGCGATAATGTGAACTAACTTCGATCTTAATCCTGTTTCTCAACCATGTAAAATCCTCTCAAATCGATCCTTCGCTCATTTATATTCTCTCTCCTCCCACTTACTGTCAATGAACCTGTTTTTACGATTGGTCCCGTGTTGCGATTCAAACAACCCTCAAACAGGTAGGTCATCCCTTTGCAATGAATCTAATGTGATAGTTTAGAGGTATTTTTTAAGTGTTTCCTGAAAAACGGTTTCGATGCCCTTGAACCTTTCTACTTTCTCTATAATTTATATTCCTCCTTTGTGTACCTAACACTGTCCCATAGCAAAGTGCCTATATAATAACTACTCATGTATGCTGTGACTACTGGTGATCTCCTCGCTGATCTTGACACACTCATCGAAGTTACCCAGATGGTAGGCATTGCCGGACAGCTCTCCTGAGGGAATGGAGCCCCAAGCATCGATCACTGCTCACAAAATTCGTCAACTTCAGTTTTCATTCACTTGAATATAATTTTCATTATTTACTTACTCTTAAGGGCCCATAATTTTCCAGCAGTGAGCGCCTGCATGAACTGCGCTATGTCCGCGAAACACAGCAGATCCTCCTGACTGGGTATTCGGGGGTGGAATAGATCCAAGTCCGGGAGCGATGCATTACGGAAGTATTCGGCAAACTTGACTCCTAGTGGGCGGAGCCTTTTTAAACGCTGGTAATCTTGCAGGACATCTCCGTCTTTCAGTTGTGCGGCACTGACAAGTACCAGTCCGCAGACAAGTAGACTGCTTAAAACGTTCACCATGGTAATACTTTTTCGATTGAAGGCATTGCACCTTTTGACTGTGATTTTATAGAAATGTTTTGAGGGAAATCTGGCGATAACATTATCAGTGTGTCAGCTCTCGAATCGAGTATATCAGCCAAAATGCTTAATTCAGTCGAACATCACCGATAAGAAGCAATCCGTCTTAATTCTAAGTAGTCACAAGATCATTTATTTATAATCTTTCCCAGGTAATCGTTTTACTTATTGACTTTTGATGGATTAAATTTGGTTTTAATATGAGTGAGTAAGAAAAAAACGGAGAAAACAAAAGTTTAGCTAAACATGGATGTAGACAATTTGTTCTATAATTCTGATCATTGCGTGAAAAGATGATAGCCGGGGTGCAATTATTACCATTAGCGGTGGCAGATCCTTTCATTGTTTCAATGTTTTTTCCAATTCTCACGACAAGTAGCAGCAAAATGGCGAGAGTTCGTGAAGAGATTCCGCCTCCCCGCAACAACTAAATTTAAAACGAGGGGGAACGTTGTGAGTTGCTGCGGACACCGCAACTCTACAGTTATACCCGATACTAAGTCAGTATGGCTCTCCTCCGGCAGCGCCGATAATATTTAACGACACGACAAAGAGTGCGTGCGAGAGAGACAGAAAATCAGTCTGAGCGTGACGTCGGGCGCTGTGTAGCCACTGCAAATTGGTTTGTTCCCTTTGGCTATAAAAATTATCTGATCTGATCCAGATTCAGCAATCTGATAGATATGGTCATTATCTATGATTCTGCGTTTTTAGTTTTCTCAAATCTGCAATATTGTGGATGCAACAGATTTTCGTCCTTTGTGTGGGCGGAAGGGGTTGGGGCGAAATTTTGAGATATACGTTTTATAGTGAGATCTAACAGAAGTGCGGATATCAAATTTGGTTACTCTAGCTTTAATAGTCTCTGAGATTTGTGAATATCCCAAGATTTGCATTCTTTGCGGGGGCGGAAGGGGGTGTGGCGAAATTTTGAAACAAACTCGTCTCGGTCCAATATATTAGGAGTGTGGATACCAAATTTGGTTGCTCTAGCTTTTATAGTCTCTGAGATCTAGGCGCTAATGTTTTACTCTAAGCAAAGCCGCCTATGCTACGTGTGTGTTAGAGAGACACAGGGCGAAAAAAAATAAAATTGTTTTCTTGATGCTGGCTATAATAATAATACGATCCAATTCAGATTCTGCAGTCTAAAAGATATGGTCATTCTCTACGATTCTGCGTTTTTGGTTTTATCGTATCTTTAAAAATGTGGATGCCACAGATTTTCGTCCTTTGTGGGGGCGGAAGTGGGCGGGGCAAAGTTTTGAAATATTTTTGTAGCAGTGACATATCACAGAAGTCTGGATCCAAAACATCGTTGCTCTGGCTCTTATAGTCTTTGAGCATTAGGCGCTGAAGGGGACGGACAGACGGACGGACGGACAGACGGACAGACGGACGGACGGACAGACAGACATGGCTCAATCGACTCGGCTATTGATGCTGATCAAGAATATATATACTTTATGGGGTCGGAAACGATTCCTTCTGGACGTTACACACATCCACTTTTACCACAAATCTAATATACCCCAATACTCATTTTGAGTATCGGGTATAATAATACAAAAAAAAGTCACAGTCAATAGATATAGATATAGATATCAAAACAGTTTAGGAGCCATGCAATCGTTTTTTGTGTAGGAATAGAGTAAAGCGGATTGCATTGTTTTTGGGTAGGGAAGGGACAGGAATGGGGTAATCTAATTATAACTGAAATCTGCCTCATAAGTTAGGTCCGTGGCAGGAAAAATAATCCCTCATCCAGCGAAATCTAAAAGGTCAGATCAGAAGTATTGGGGCTGATGAAGGTGGTGGATTAGTTCCACTAATCATCAGGTAGTATGGGAGTCCGAAGTCACCTAGGCTTACTGAGGCTTGCAACCTCAGTAATCTTCTCAGGGGTTCCTCGGGACAGCCAAAACCAAATTAATTAGGGGCAATCTCCGTAGAATTTCATCCTAAACGATTTGGAATGCGCTCTCCTTTCCTGCAGTAGTGTTCTCGCTTAGCTCCTATAACAATCTTCAACTAGTTGATAGGCTAAGCTCGACCCACGGAGTTATACCCAATATAAGACATAATACTTCCAGTGTATCGGACCTACTGCACGTCAATATACCCTGCACGATACTAGGCCCTGTAGGCCTGGATGAGCTTACACGGATCCACAGTATCCACTGGATAAGTTGCAGAGGAAAGACGAGCAAAAAAACCACAAAAAAAACGGTCTAGCAAGGATAAAAGTCAGGTGTTACTTTTGACCAAGTTATTTCTTTAAATGGGGCAAGCCAGATCGGGCCCCACGTTGGGCGCCAAAATAAGATAAATGTAGCATATCACATACAACGATGGTTGTGTGTGGCGGTGCCACTCGAGCTGGTCGGGGGTGTATCGGGCAGGACTGGTGCACGAGTTACAGGTTCCAGAGAGGAGGTAATTGTCCTTGCTATAGGTGCTGGAAACTGTTGAAGGGGAAAAGGGGTTCCCTTAAATGATGAATGCCGATTTGGAGGTGTTCTCTATGTGATATAATTATACACGTTTATTGCAGTTTTAAGATAGTCGGAGTGACAATTGTATTCCGGGTGGGATTCTAGAATTGACTGCCTGGTCAGTGGCGATCACTGACTTATGTATGCGGCTCTGCTGCTGGTTCTTCTGCGTCGCTGTCGGCGTAGCTGCAGTTGGGATTCCTAAGAAAATGCTGATGTTACATTTAAGGTCAGTTTGCTGATTCTTGGCTGGGGTCCATCCGGTTTATATTGTAGACAATGTTGGCTGTGTTGATGGTATATGCTTAGGCGGCATAAACATCGTGCTCGTGTCTCTTGAGCTGTGGATGTTTATGCTGAGTTGAGTCGTGGTGGTTTAGCGGGGGGCATCTCGAGGGGTGCCGGGACGGTAACTCGTTTTGAGTGTTTAGGGAGTTTAGGTGAAGTTTGTGCAAGTTGATGTCATTTATTCTGGGGGGCAGAATTTTGGGGCATTTTATATCGAAGCTTTTTATGTGTCCGGAATGGTCGTGTATAATATACTTAGGTAAGATTAATAACATAGATTTATTTATCGGTAATGGAACAATGTGTAGGAATTCGTAATTATTTTTGTCGAATATTGGAATTTTAATTTTAAAGAACACAGTTTTATTGTTAATTTCTGTTTCTAGGGTCAATAGTCGATACAGGTGTCCTTTAGAGTTTACCATTATATTTTGTTTTTTTAACATGTGCTGTATAATTTCAGTTTCTTTCTCGGTAATTATGAATTTGGGTATTATTCCTAATTTGGTTAACAATATACTTTCGGCTATGTTGTTCACATGATTATACAGGATGTCTATATTGAAGTTAATTCTCGAAATATATTGTAGGAGATGTATTTCGTTATGTTCGTCATTTAATGTTTTAAAAATATTGTTTTTGTAGTTTCTTATAAATACATTTATATTTTCCTGTTCCTCATTAATATGATTAGTAATATTTTTAAATCTAATCGTTATTTCATTATTTATAATATTTTGTTGATTAATGTTTTTTAATACGTTTTTTTCGTTTTCTTTTATTTCGTTAAATTCGTTTGTAAAAGTTTCTTCGTCTTTGGCATCTAGGTTGCCTGTGACAACTTTGATGACGCTTCCGAGGCCATTTATAAGTCCTCTTTTGGATCTATTTTTTGGTAGTATTGCGTCTATTTTTTGTTGTAATTGCCTTAGTTTTGTTTTTACTGTACTTATGGTTTCGCCTGAAAACTTTGTATACTTGAGTTGATTTAGTGTTACCTCGAATTGGTTTACATTGTTAATGAAATCTTGTAAATTTATTTTATGGATAAGATACTTATGAGAGATAATGTTTTTGGCGTTTCCGAGATTTATAATGGCAATTTTGTCATTTTGCGTCAGTTGTCGGATTTGAAATGGCTGTGCGTTAATTTGGTAGCATCTGTAAGATAATTGAATGTCTTTATTTTCTTATTATTTTTTATACCCGATACTCAAAATGAGTATTGGGGTATATTAGATTTGTGGTAAAACTGGATGTGTGTAACGTCCAGAAGGAATCGTTTCCGACCCCATAAAGTATATATATTCTTGATCTGCATCAATAGCCGAGTCGATTGAGCCATGTTTGTCTGTCCGTCCGTCCGTCTGTCCGTCCCCTTCAGCGCCTAATGCTCAAAGACTATAAGAGCTAGAGCAACGATGTTTTGGATCCAGAATTCTGTGATATGTCACTGCTCCAAAAATATTTCAAAACTTTGCCCCGCCCACTTCCGCCCCCACAAAGGGCGAAAATCTGTGGCATCCACAATTTCGACGATACGAGAAAACTAAAATCGCAGAATCGTAGAAGATGAACCAGATCGTATAATTATTACAGCCAGAATCACGAAAACAATTTCACTCTTTCTCGCTCTGTCTCACTCTAACACACAGGTTTCATGGTCGGTTTTGCCAATTGCAAAATATGAGTTCAAGGATCTCAGAACCTATAAGAGCCAGAGCAACCAAATTTGGTATCCACACTCCTTTGATATCGGACCTTGACCGTTTCATGTCCAAATTTCGCCACACCCCCTTCCGCCCCCGCAAAGGACGAAAATCTGAGGCAACCACAAATCTCAGAGACTATTAAGGCTAGAGTAACCAAATTTGGTACACACACTCCTTTAAGATGTCACTATAAAACGTATATCTCAGAATTTCGCCCCACCCCCATCCGCCCCCACAAAGGACGAGAGTCTGTTGCATCAACAATATTGCAGATTCGAGAAAACTAAAAACGCAGAATCATAGAGAATGACCATATCTATCAGATTGCTGAGTCTGGATCAGATCAGATTTTATAGCCAACAGGAACAAATCAATTTGCAGTGGCTACGCAGCGCCCGACGTCACGCTCAGACTGATTTTCTGTCTCTCTCGCACGCACTCTTTGTCGTTTCGTTTAATATTAGCGCCGTCTGCCGGAGGAGAGCCATACTGACTTAGTATCGGGTATAACTGTAGAGTTGCGGTGTCCGCAGCAACTCACAACGTTCCCCCTCGTTTTTATTAGTTATAATGCGGTAGATTTCCGTTAAGGAAGAGTGCAGTCTCTCTACAGGGGAATTGCTTGAGGACTGTTGAAACGATGTGACATGTAGTTGGATGTTATATTGGCTACAAAAATCTTTGAACATTTTGCCTGCGAATTCGGGTCCCTGATCGCAGACGATCTTTTGTGGGATACCGAAGGAGCTAAGGAAATTTCTTATTGATCTTACTATATTTAGGCTATCTCTGGCTGGGATAGTATAGCCGGTTGCAAATTTGGAGAACTTGTCTATGATTGTCAAAATTGTTTTAGCATTGATCGTGTAGATGTCAATATGTAGGATTTGCATGGGTTTTTGGGGGGTTTCGGTTTCCTGATAAACCAGCTTTTGCGGTTGCCTGTCGTACTTTAAGGTTTGACAGACGTCGCAGTCATTGATTATAGCAGAAATTATATTTTTTAATCTTGGTGAGTAGATTTTTCGTTTTAAATGGGCGACCGTTTCGTCTATTCCTCTGTGTTTGTTATCTCTATGGTATTTCTTGATTTCCTGTTCTAGTTGGTTTACTTCGGTAATGTCTTCTAGCATTGTAGTGCACCTGATTATTTTGTAGATCTTGTTGGGTAAAAAGTATTCTTTGAGGCTTTCTTCCACTATTTTGAAAATAGTATCTGAAGTAAATATGTCGTATGTTTTATTAGGTCTAAGGATTTTAGCTAGAGTTTGTGCTAATTTGTGTTTATCGAACTTGCTTTCAAGGATTATTCTTCTGATTTTATTTTTTAATGGGGTTGAGGTTATAATTTGTGATCTACTACCTATTTGAAAAATGATTTACAGGTTGTGTCCGTTAATGGGTTTATCTGTTGTCGGGATATCGTTGGTCTGGTTGGTTTGATTATTCGTATTTACGTCTGCTGTTACGCGGCTGAGGGCGTCAGCTACGACGTTTTCCGACCCTTTCTTGTAAGAGATTTCGTAGTCGTATTCAAGTAGCTGTAACTTCCAACGGACTAATTTTGAATTTGGTTCCTTAAAGTTCATTAGCCATGTGAGAGGTCGGTGGTCAGTGATTATTCTGAATCTTTGACCGAATAGGTAGGGGCGGAAATATTTAGTTGCCCATATTATTGCGAGCATTTCCTTTTCAACTGTTGAGTAGTTACACTCTGTATCCGTTAGTGTTCGACTAGCGAATGAGATTGGTTTTTCGCTGTTAATTGGGCCTTGGGAAAGTACTGCTCCTATGGCGACGTTACTTGCGTCTGTTGTGAGTGTAAAAGTTTTTGAAAAGTCTGGGTATTCTAAAAGTGGGTCATTGCAGAGAAGTGTTTTGCATGTCTCGAATGCCTTAGTATAGTCCTGACTGATTTTAACAGGACTTTTGCCTTTTAGTTGCTGTGTTAATGGCTTTGTAATGGTAGCAAAGTTTCTTATGAATTTTCTATAGTAACCCAGTAACCCTAAAAAGGATTTTATTTGTTTCCTAGTTTTTGGTATCGGGAATTCTTTTATGGCTTGAATCTTTTTGGGGTTAGGTTTGATTCCGTTTTCTGTTACTACGTGTCCTAGGTATTCTATTTCCTTTCTTAAGAATTCAGATTTAGTTGGTTGGAGTTTTAGGTTTGCCTTATGTAATTTCTCGAATACTGCTTGTAGGTGCGTAATATGTTCTTGGAGGGATGGGGAGAAAATTATTATATCGTCCAAGTATATGAGGCAACACTTGCCGTTTAGTTCGGCTAATATGTTGTCCATAACCCTTTGAAAGGTGGCGGGTGCGTTAGTTAGGCCGAATGGCATTCGAACGAATTCATAGTGTCCCTTAATGGTCGAAAAGGGTGTTTTATTGATATCCGTAGGGTACATTTCTATCTGATGGTATCCACTGGCTAAGTCCAAGGTAGTGAAGTATTTTGCTCTACCTATTATGTCTAATACGTCATTGATGTTTGGCATAGGGTATTTATCTTTTATTGTCTTTTCGTTGAGTTTTCGGTAATCTATCACTAGTCTCCACTTTTTCTGGTTGGATTTGTCTGTTTTCTTGGAAACAAGGAATGTTGGCGAACTCCAGGGTGAGTAACTGTGTCTGATGATGTTTTGTTCTAGTAGCTTTTGGATTTGGTTGTCTATTTCTTGTCTTTCTTTTTGACTGTATCGAAATGGTTTGGTGTGAATAGGTATCTTGTCGGTTGTGTTTATTTTATGTTTTACTAAATTTGTAAAGGTTAGGGGCTCTCCTTCTGTATAGAACAGATTTGGGAATTTGGAGCAAAGTTTTCTTAACGCTTTTCTTTCCTCGTCGTTTAGATGCGCTGTTTGTATTATTGTTTCAGGGTTGGAGTAGTCGGGTGTTATCCCTCTATTTTCCTCCAGGGCTGTATTGACTTCTATATAATCGTGTTCGTTTTGTTCCACTACTATTAATTGTGAGTCTATGCAGAATTTTTGTTCTGTACTTGAAAAATTGTTAACTTCTATATAGCTTAGATTGTTTTTGGCGGAGTATAATCCGCCTGAAATGAATAGATTTTCCGAAATTATGGTTGGTTCACACCAGAATGTACCGTTTTTAACATTGACGGGTACTTGTACAATCTTTCTCGATTCTTCTTCGATTATATGTAAGTTGGGAATAGCTTTAGTTTCTATCTCTATTGGAATGTTAGAACTCCTTGTTTGGAGTGATCGCTGCCGAAGAGGTCATGGGGGTGATATCAGCTGGCCGTGCTAGGCTCTGTCCTTCCCTAATGTCTGGTGGGATAGCACTGCTCGTATTTCTACTTCTGGTATTTGGGATTAACTTCTTGATATTCGACATTTACTGAGACAGTTTTCTATTATCTTTTTAGTTTGTGCGCTTAATTTTACTTATTATTACTTAAGTATATATAGTGTGTGTGTGTGTGTGTGTGTGTGTTTGATGTGTGTAGGTTCTATAGGTTGTGTTGAGGCGTGTGTTGAACTTCCTGCTGTGGTGGGACGTGTGTTTCCTAGGTTTGAATCAATGTATGCTCATCTGTGATAGGGAGATTATTGTTACTAACCATTCGATAAAAGAATTCAGATTTATTTATTATTGTTTTTTATTTGTTTTTTTTTTTTATTTTATTTGTATAATATATATATTTTTTTTTTATGAAGGGTATGCAAAGGTTGTGGCGGTCGTTTTCCATAAGTCGCACTGAAGTATGGACACAACCGCGACACTATTGCCCCGAATGAGTTCGGTGGGGTGCTTTCGTTTGTTAAATCGCCCCGAGATATCAAACTGTTTGCACTCATTCGTTGTAACAAAAATTATGTGAAGGGTATACAAAAGTTGTTGCGGCCGTTTTCCATAGGTCACACTGAAATATGGATACGACTACTACAAGCATGCCCCGTTTGGTTTCGGTATGTGCATTTTCGCTTGTATTGAATATTCACTTTTTCTATGAAGGGTATGCAGAAAGTTGTTGGAGCCGTTTTCTATAAGTCGCACTGAAATATAGACACAACCGCAACAGTTCTGCCGCGTTCGTTTGTTAAATGCACTTTCGTTTGTTAAATCGCCCTGAGATAACAAACGTTTTGCACTTTTGTATTGAATCTTCACTTTTTTATAGGAAGGGTATGCACAAGTTGCTGCGGATGCCTCCATAAGTCGCACTGAAATATAGACACAACCACAACAAGTTTGCTCGGCCCGAGTTCGCTCGATCTTCAGTCGGGCCGCAACCGGCTTCGGCCGAGACATGTTGGCTTGGATTTGTTTGAATCGAACACACACGTCCGAACCGTTATTCGCACTGAATTTTGGATCGAACCGTGGTGTGTTCGACTCACTGTGTTAGCCGATTTGGTTTTTATTTTTTTTTTATTATACCCGATACTCAAAATGAGTATTGGGGTATATTAGATTTGTGGTGAAAGTGGATGTGTGTAACGTCCAGAAGGAATCGTTTCCGACCCCATAAAGTATATATATTCTTGATCAGCATCAATAGCCGAGTCGATTGAGCCATGTCTGTCTGTCCGTCCGTCCGTCTGTCCGTCTGTCCGTCCCCTTCAGCGCCTAATGCTCAAAGACTATAAGAGCTAGAGCAACGATGTTTTGGATCCAGACTTCTGTGATATGTCACTGCTCCAAAAATATTTTAAAACTTTGCCCCGCCCACTTCCGCCCCCACAAAGGGCGAAAATCTGTGGCATCCACAATTTCGACGATACGAGAAAACTAAAATCGCAGAATCGTAGAAGATGACTATATCTTCTAGAGTGCAAAATCTGAACCAGATCGTATAATTATTACAGCCAGAATCACGAAAACAATTTCACTCTTTCTCGCTCTGTCTCACTCTAACACACAGGTTTCATGGTCGGTTTTGCCAATTGCAAAATATGAGTTCAAGGATCTCAGAACCTATAAGAGCCAGAGCAACCAAATTTGGTATCCACACTCCTGTGATATCGGACCTTGACCGTTTCATGTCCAAATTTCGCCACACCCCCTTCCGCCCCCGCAAAGAACGAAAATCTGAGGCAACCACAAATCTCAGAGACTATTAAGGCTAGAGTAACCAAATTTGGTACACACACTCCTTTAAAGTGTCACTATAAAACGTATATCTCAGAATTTCGCCCCACCCCCATCCGCCCCCACAAAGGACGAAAATCTGTTGCATCCACAATATTGCAGATTTGAGAAAACTAAAAACGCAGAATCATAGATAATGACCATATCTATTAGATTGCTGAATCTGGATCAGATCAGATCATTTTTATAGCCAAAAGGAACAAACCAATTTGCACTGGCTACGCAGCGCCCGACGTCACGTTCAGACTGATTTTCTGTCTCTCTCGCACGCACTCTTTGTCGTGTCGTTAAATATTAGCGGCGTCTGCCGGAGGAGAGCCATACTGACTTAGTATCGGGTATAACCGTAGAGTTGTGGTGTCCGCAGCAACTCACAACGTTCCCCCTCGTTTTTTTTTATACCCGATACTCAAAATGAGTATTGGGGTATATTAGATTTGTGGTAAAAGTGGATGTGTGTAACGTCCAGAAGGAATCGTTTCCGACCCCATAAAGTATATATATTCTTGATCAGCATCAATAGCCGAGTCGATTGAGCCCTGTCTGTCTGTCCGTTCGTCCGTCTGTCCGTCTGTCCGTCCCCTTCAGCGCCTAATGCTCAAAGACTATAAGAGCTAGAGCAACGATGTTTTGGATCCAGACTTCTGTGATATGTCACTGCTCCAAAAATATTTCAAAACTTTGCCCCGCCCACTTCCGCCCCCACAAAGGGCGAAAATCTGTGGCATCCACAATTTCGACGATACGAGAAAACTAAAATCGCAGAATCGTAGAAGATGACTATATCTTCTAGAGTGCAAAATCTGAACCAGATCGTATAATTATTACAGCCAGAATCACGAAAACAATTTCACTCTTTCTCGCTCTGTCTCACTCTAACACACAGGTTTCATGGTCGGTTTTGCCAATTGCAAAATATGAGTTCAAGGATCTCAGAACCTATAAGAGCCAGAGCAACCAAATTTGGTATCCACACTCCTGTGATATCGGACCTTGACCGTTTCATGTCCAAATTTCGCCACACCCCCTTCCGCCCCCGCAAAGAACGAAAATCTGAGGCAACCACAAATCTCAGAGACTATTAAGGCTAGAGTAACCAAATTTGGTACACACACTCCTTTAAAGTGTCACTATAAAACGTATATCTCAGAATTTCGCCCCACCCCCATCCGCCCCCACAAAGGACGAAAATCTGTTGCATCCACAATATTGCAGATTTGAGAAAACTAAAAACGCAGAATCATAGATAATGACCATATCTATTAGATTGCTGAATCTGGATCAGATCAGATCATTTTTATAGCCAAAAGGAACAAACCAATTTGCACTGGCTACGCAGCGCCCGACGTCACGCTCAGACTGATTTTCTGTCTCTCTCGCACGCACTCTTTGTCGTGTCGTTAAATATTAGCGGCGTCTGCCGGAGGAGAGCCATACTGACTTAGTATCGGGTATAACCGTAGAGTTGCGGTGTCCGCAGCAACTCACAACGTTCCCCCTCGTTTGTATTTGGGTATTTCTTTTTCTTTTTATACCCGATACTCAAAATGAGTATTGGGGTATATTAGATTTGTGGTTTTTTTTTTTATACCCGATACTCAAAATGAGTATTGGGGTATATTAGATTTGTGGTAAAAGTGGATGTGTGTAACGTCCAGAAGGAATCGTTTCCGACCCCATAAAGTATATATATTCTTGATCAGCATCAATAGCCGAGTCGATTGAGCCCTGTCTGTCTGTCCGTCCGTCCGTCTGTCCGTCCCCTTCAGCGCCTAATGCTCAAAGACTATAAGAGCTAGAGCAACGATGTTTTGGATCCAGACTTCTGTGATATGTCACTGCTCCAAAAATATTTCAAAACTTTGCCCCGCCCACTTCCGCCCCCACAAAGGGCGAAAATCTGTGGCATCCACAATTTCGACGATACGAGAAAACTAAAATCGCAGAATCGTAGAAGATGACTATATCTTCTAGAGTGCAAAATCTGAACCAGATCGTATAATTATTACAGCCAGAATCACGAAAACAATTTCACTCTTTCTCGCTCTGTCTCACTCTAACACACAGGTTTCATGGTCGGTTTTGCCAATTGCAAAATATGAGTTCAAGGATCTCAGAACCTATAAGAGCCAGAGCAACCAAATTTGGTATCCACACTCCTGTGATATCGGACCTTGACCGTTTCATGTCCAAATTTCGCCACACCCCCTTCCGCCCCCGCAAAGAACGAAAATCTGAGGCAACCACAAATCTCAGAGACTATTAAGGCTAGAGTAACCAAATTTGGTACACACACTCCTTTAAAGTGTCACTATAAAACGTATATCTCAGAATTTCGCCCCACCCCCATCCGCCCCCACAAAGGACGAAAATCTGTTGCATCCACAATATTGCAGATTTGAGAAAACTAAAAACGCAGAATCATAGATAATGACCATATCTATTAGATTGCTGAATCTGGATCAGATCAGATCATTTTTATAGCCAAAAGGAACAAACCAATTTGCACTGGCTACGCAGCGCCCGACGTCACGCTCAGACTGATTTTCTGTCTCTCTCGCACGCACTCTTTGTCGTGTCGTTAAATATTAGCGGCGTCTGCCGGAGGAGAGCCATACTAACTTAGTATCGGGTATAACCGTAGAGTTGCGGTGTCCGCAGCAACTCACAACGTTCCCCCTCGTTTTTGTTTTATTTTCTTGATGGCACCGTATATCTATATTTCTGTTTCAGATATTCTTTATTTTGTTTTATACACGTATTGTTAACTTCACCACAGCATTCATTTGATCGACTTTTTGCATTTTATTTGTGTTATTTTTGTTATGTTTGTGTTAGGGTATTTCATTTTCTTACTTGTTAGATTTGTACATTTTTATCTGTGTATATTTTTATACCCGATACTCAAAATGAGTATTGGGGTATATTAGATTTGTGGTGAAAATGGATGTGTGTAACGTCCAGAAGGAATCGTTTCCGACCCCATAAAGTATATATATTCTTGATCAGCATCAATAGCCGAGTCAATTGAGCCATGTCTGTCTGTCCGTCCGTCCGTCTGTCCGTCTGTCCGTCCCCTTCAGCGCCTAATGCTCAAAGACTATAAGAGCTAGAGCAACGATGTTTTGGATCCAGACTTCTGTGATATGTCACTGCTCCAAAAATATTTCAAAACTTTGCCCCGCCCACTTCCGCCCCCACAAAGGGCGAAAATCTGTGGCATCCACAATTTCGACGATACGAGAAAACTAAAATCGCAGAATCGTAGAAGATGACTATATCTTCTAGAGTGCAAAATCTGAACCAGATCGTATAATTATTACAGCCAGAATCACGAAAACAATTTCACTCTTTCTCGCTCTGTCTCACTCTAACACACAGGTTTCATGGTCGGTTTTGCCAATTGCAAAATATGAGTTCAAGGATCTCAGAACCTATAAGAGCCAGAGCAACCAAATTTGGTATCCACACTCCTGTGATATCGGACCTTGACCGTTTCATGTCCAAATTTCGCCACACCCCCTTCCGCCCCCGCAAAGGACGAAAATCTGAGGCAACCACAAATCTCAGAGACTATTAAGGCTAGAGTAACCAAATTTGGTACACACACTCCTTTAAGATGTCACTATAAAACGTATATCTCAGAATTTCGCCCCACCCCCATCCGCCCCCACAAAGGACGAAAATCTGTTGCATCCACAATATTGCAGATTTGAGAAAACTAAAAACGCAGAATCATAGATAATGACCATATCTATTAGATTGCTGAATCTGGATCAGATCAGATCATTTTTATAGCCAAAAGGAACAAATCAATTTGCAGTGGCTACGCAGCGCCCGACGTCACGCTCAGACTGATTTTCTGTCTCTCTCGCACGCACTCTTTGTCGTGTCGTTAAATATTAGCGGCGTCTGCCGGAGGAGAGCCATACTGACTTAGTATCGGGTATAACCGTAGAGTTGCGGTGTCCGCAGCAACTCACAACGTTCCCCCTCGTTTTGATTTTACATCCATTGATCTTGTACTCAAATCCTATGCATAGGTCCTCAACCTTGGTGTATCCAACCGCCGGCTTTGTCTCGTTAAGTAATTCTAGGAAAGCCTAGGTATATATTTGATGAAGTGCTTGTCATTTTCTACATAGAGATTTAAATATTCTTACATACCATTATAGTAATAGAAACTATTCAACCTACTAACGATTTTATACTAAATTATTTAAAAGATTGCATGATCTTTTATACTCTCATTAATTCAATTTTATACAAATGTGATCTGAGCAGATTGGTAGTTGAGTGATAATAAGTAAATGGTTTTAAAGCTGTAATGGCCAGATGTCTCAAGTCTGATTGGTGGTTGAGTAATAAGGGATAAATTATGGATACACTGCTGAATATATTGTTTCAAATATTATATTTACATTTTGGGTCTTATATAACCGTCAACATGAAAAAATTATATAAACAGAACAAAATGCATAGAATTTTTGTTCATATGCTGTTCACTTCCTATATAAGAACTGTAAGTTACTGAGATAGGTTAGTTCACTTTCACTTCGAAATGAGGACATTTCATTGCGAGTTGTGTTATTTAAAAACATCTTTTAGTTCCCGCAATGAACTGAAAAAACACACCTTAAAAATCCACAACTTTAGTTATTCAAAATCAAAATCATCATTTTATCGATGTTACTTATGTCCAGGAACTGAACTGTTTTGGTTGAGAATTGACTTCAATATGCATATTTTATTTAAGCATAACATGGAATTAAAGCGAAAAATATAATATTTATTTAAAAATGAAATAATCTGTGCGTTTTTAAATATAAATACCTTTACATAAATTTACCAACTAAGTATAAAATGATGTGAAAATTACTCAATAAATTCATTCAAAAGCATCAGTATTCTACCTGAAATCCACTTATTCTTTTTGTGTAATCCTCACGTGGAAGAAACCTGTTTCAAACGAATCCTATGATTCTCTTGTAATAAGAGGAAGTGAAATTCAACCAATCAAAAGTAAAACAGAAACATTTAAAATAAATAGTGGTTAAATGTGTTATATTTATTATATATGTACATATGTATATATTATTTTTAGAAAAATACATAAAATATTCTTATTATATAAATATGTATTCGTATTATTAAAATTTCGCCTCAGCTAATTTTACCGCAGCAATTAAGTCATCATCATCTTCGTCCCGAAGTAGTTCCTGGAGTTGAGATCTTTTATCATCATCCTGATTATCTACTAAATCGAAAATGTTGTCATCATCCGGGAAAATGTATGCTGGATTATCATTATTAGACGTTGCATTCCTTGGGTCATCGTCGTCATCATCCCATTTAATGTCACTTAACCAGGTCAAGTTGCTCTCGAGATAGGTTTGAGTCTTAATCCCAAAAATCAAGGACAGGTCTACGGAGCTCGGCTGAGAGTCCAGATTTATGGTTGATTCCGGTTGGGAATCGATAAAAATGATTTCAAGGTCATCCATCGTTGTTGAAAGATTACTAGTTTATGTCCTAGCTGTTAGCTGTGAGTAGTTATTATATAGGCACTTTGCTATGGGACAGTGTTAGGTACACAAAGGAGGAATATAAATTATAGAGAAAGTAGAAAGGTTCAAGGGCATCGAAACCGTTTTTCAGGAAACACTTAAAAAATACCTCTAAACTACCACATTAGATTCATTGCAAAGGGATGACCTACCTGTTTGAGGGTTGTTTGAATCGCAACACGGGACCAATCGTAAAAACAGGTTCATTGACAGTAAGTGGGAGGAGAGAGAATATAAATGAGCGAAGGATCGATTTGAGAGGATTTTACATGGTTGAGAAACAGGATTAAGATCGAAGTTAGTTCACATTATCGCCGATAGGTGGCGCCACCAAGTAGTAAGGATACGGGACAGACGTATATTTACTCTAAGTAGCATTAATTAATTTTGATGTCTTCCTATTGTAATTTTATTCTTTGCGTGCTCCTATATATATCTCCATTAATTTGTGTTCTCTTACCATTCAACCCTCTATACGGACATCTAGATACCCAGGTTTCCAACCTATGTTTTCTATAGGATGTAAATTTCAGAAACTTCACACATTTGTTTTCCCAATTCAATGTTTATAAAATATCCTATAAGTATTTATTTAACTTGACCAGTTAATAACATAGCAGAAATTGGTTCCCAATTCAATGTTTATAAAATATCTTATAAGTATTTATTTAACATGATCACGTAATAACATAGCAATATGATGCACACTTACATTCAACATGTTGCCAAGCTGCACATGCTTAAGCAAATGTTGCTGCAACATGTTGCGAATTTGGTAATTCAGTGTAAAAAGCGACCGTCCCTTATCCTTACTACTTGGTGGCGCCACCTATCGGCGATAATGTGAACTAACTTCGATCTTAATCCTGTTTCTCAACCATGTAAAATCCTCTCAAATCGATCCTTCGCTCATTTATATTCTCTCTCCTCCCACTTACTGTCAATGAACCTGTTTTTACGATTGGTCCCGTGTTGCGATTCAAACAACCCTCAAACAGGTAGGTCATCCCTTTGCAATGAATCTAATGTGATAGTTTAGAGGTATTTTTTAAGTGTTTCCTGAAAAACGGTTTCGATGCCCTTGAACCTTTCTACTTTCTCTATAATTTATATTCCTCCTTTGTGTACCTAACACTGTCCCATAGCAAAGTGCCTATATAATAACTACTCACAGCTAACAGCTAGGACATAAACTAGTAATCTTTCAACAACGATGGATGACCTTGAAATCATTTTTATCGATTCCCAACCGGAATCAACCATAAATCTGGACTCTCAGCCGAGCTCCGTAGACCTGTCCTTGATTTTTGGGATTAAGACTCAAACCTATCTCGAGAGCAACTTGACCTGGTTAAGTGACATTAAATGGGATGATGACGACGATGACCCAAGGAATGCAACGTCTAATAATGATAATCCAGCATACATTTTCCCGGATGATGACAACATTTTCGATTTAGTAGATAATCAGGATGATGATAAAAGATCTCAACTCCAGGAACTACTTCGGGACGAAGATGATGATGACTTAATTGCTGCGGTAAAATTAGCTGAGGCGAAATTTTAATAATACGAATACATATTTATATAATAAGAATATTTTATGTATTTTTCTAAAAATAATATATACATATGTACATATATAATAAATATAACACATTTAACCACTATTTATTTTAAATGTTTCTGTTTTACTTTTGATTGGTTGAATTTCACTTCCTCTTATTACAAGAGAATCATAGGATTCGTTTGAAACAGGTTTCTTCCACGTGAGGATTACACAAAAAGAATAAGTGGATTTCAGGTAGAATAGAGGTTGTAACCTTTCCCTCATATTATTAGATTGACCCAGTAGGAATCGTTTGAAACAGGTTTGTGAACAGGTACTGTTGTTTTGGATATAAAAGATTAAGAAGGTGTTTGGGAGGGGCCTAAAAAGATACCATTTAAAAAGGAAACCCTTAGTCCTGTTTCAATAGTGAAAGTGGTTAGTTCGATACAAAAAAAAAATAAATAAATAAATAAAACTTAAAATGGCATCAAAAGTTCAGTGCAACATGTGTGATAAGTCCGTTGACTTTTCAGAGTTTCAATCTCATTATGAGAGATGCTCTGATTTGCGTAATAATGTAGTGTGTGACCTTTGCTCTAAGTCCATCGACTTAATAGAGTTTGATAGTCATTATGAAGCATGCTTGGGACCTAGGAATGCTTTTGAGATTCTTATGAGCAAAGGATCTAATTCAAGTGATCTTCAAGGTCCTTCAACGTCAGGAGCTTCAAAACGGCCTCGATTGGATACTCCGATGGACCTAAGGATTATTGACTGTTCAATTTGCGGTGAAAGTTACCCTTCGTCTAGGGAAAGACGCCATATGATGTCGGACAAACATAAGAATGCAAGAGCAGCTCAACTAGAGGAAAATGAAAACGTTATTTTAATTTCAACGGAGTCGCGATTTCCTTTAAAATCATATCGTGTTCACTCAAATAAAAGTGAACAGATTGATTTAAAAGAGTTTTTTTATGATTGCAAAAATGATATTATCAATTTATTGCGTCACTGCATGAGTGAGTACAGATCCATAAAATACAATTTAAAAGTATATGGATTATACGTTAAAAACACTGATGATGAAAGCTTAACAGAAACAATGAAGCATTTCATTACTCCATACAAACCAATATATGAAAACGAGCTGATTGATGATCATCTAAATGATACAATAGAAAATTTGATAACTCTCAGCAGTGAATTCCAGGAGAAGGATTCAGGTTGGGCAATAAAGTGTTTTAAATATTTTGAACTTACCATGATAAAACTAGAGCATATCGCTGCAAACAGGTTTATCCAAGCTCCCAAAAAAATTAAGTCACGAAATGCACTCATAAATGTAAAAAATGACGATGATTTTTGTTTCAAGTGGTGTGTTTTAGCATCATTAGCCTATGGAACACACCTTAAAACTATATATCAAACAGCAGCATTAAAAAAAATTTCCCGAGATAAGTTAACAATACCATCATCCTATCGATGCGGAAACATACGGCAAGACATCATTTATTATGAAGGAGTAAGATTAAATTTTTCCGGAATTGAGTTTCCAATAACAAGCAAAGGAATCAAGCGATTCGAATCAGCAAATGAGGATTTTAGCATCAATGTTTATGAAGTCGATGAGAATGGAAAAAACGTTGTGGGACCCACAGTGAGGACTAAGAAAATTCGGACTCACCACATAAACTTGCTTGGAATTAATAGTGATAATATGCAAATGATGCATTATGCATATATAACGTGCATGAGAAAATTATGTTATTCACAACATAGTAAATCCCATAATACGGCATATTTTTGCGAGAACTGCTTGCAATTTTATAGTACAACAAATACTATACATGACACTAAAGAGTGTGGAAAAGTTGCTGCTTTGTATCCTGAACCTAATACCAAAACTGTATTCAAAAGTTTTTCTAAAAAACTATCTCCACCAGTAGTAATTTATGCTGACATCGAAGCAGTTTTGGAAAATTACGATAATTATAATTATAAATTATAAATCTTAATGATCCATCAAAATCATCAACTACTATGGCACAGAGGCATACAGCATGTGCAGCATCATTTTATATTGTACATAAATACAATGAACATCTAAATGAGATGTGGACATACGAAGGTAAATATTTTAACATTCCAGCAAAGGCAATAAACTCATAAACATTATGATTTCGTTATTTCAGGACCGGATTGTATCCAAAAATTTTGTCAAGCACTTAGGATGAAAACCGATGGACTTTATGAGAAGTACTGGAAGTCCTATAAAAAACCAATCTATCAGTTTAACATTTGGGATGAGGATTACCAGGAACACGGTGAATGCTATGCCTGCGAGAAACAAATTTTTGATGATGATCGAGAAAAATTCTTTGATCAGTTTACAGGACAATATGTAGGTCCTATTCAGGTCCTATTTCCTGTGTAAACAGACATTTAGATTAAGCGATCCCTTTTTCCCGGTAGTTTTTCATAACTTATCTCGTTATGATATACATTTATTTGTTACGTCAATAAAAGATGAACTAAGACCCATTCCTTGCAATAAAGAGTTATATATTGCGTTAACTCAAATTTGTAAGCTCGATGAATCTTATCTTCATCAATATAAAATTAGATATATAGATTCAAATAGATTTTTAAATTCAAGCTTAGAAAAACTCGCTAGTTATATGAACATAGCGAATTTTAAAATTTTGAGAAGTAAATATTGAAATATTGAAAAATTTGATATGCTACGACGAAAGGGAGTATTTCCCTATGATTATTTGGATAGTTTTGAAAAATTTGATGAATCCCTGCTTCCTTCGCGAGATAATTTTTATAATTCACTGAATGATGAGGAATGTAGTGTTGAAGACTACAACTTTGTCCAGAAGGTTTGGAACGCATTTAATTGCAAATCTATTAGAGATTATTTAAAATTATATTTGGAAAGCGATGTTTTAATTCTTGCTGATGTATTTGAGAATTTTAGGAGTCTTTGTTCCCGAGTGTACAGGTTAGACCCCATTAATTATGTTACTGCTCCTTCAGTTTCATGGGATGCAATGTTAAAATACACAAGAGTAGAATTAGAACTTGTTAGTGATCCTGACATTTATAATTTTTTAAAAACTGCTGTTCGTGGAGGATTGACCCAATGCACTCAACGGATTGCAACAGCAAATAACAAATATTTAAATAATAAATTTAAGCCTACCGAACCCATAAATTTCCTTTCATATATTGACGCCAACAACTTATATGGATGGGCTATGAGTCAACCCCTTCCATTTTCTAATTTTAAATTTCTAAGTAACGATGAAATTTCATCTTTCAACGTTCTTAGCATATCGGCATCTAGTGATGTTGGATATATTTTAGAAGTAGATTTGCGATATCCTGATGATATTCATAATAAGCATAATAGTTTACCTTTTTGCCCCGAAAATAAGATTCCACCAGGAGGAAAGCAGACAAAACTAATAGCTGACTTAAGTGATAAAAAGAACTATATAATTCATTTGAAGCAGCTACAGTTATGTATAGAGCAAGGTATGATTTTAGAAAAAATATCTAGAGTTTTATCATTTAATCAGTCCTGTTGGCTGAAACCATATATTGACCTCAATACATCTCTTAGAAAATTAGCTAGCAATGACTTTGAGATAAACTTTTACAAATTAATGGTTAATGCCGTTTACGGTAAAACAATGGAGAATGTAGAAAAACGTCGTGAGGTTGCATTAGTTAAGCATTATGAGTCAAGACAAAACTCAGCAGGGTTTAGACAACGCATAGCAAGACATAATTTCCACAGTGTTGAAATCTTTGGAGATAATTTGGCTGCCATTGAATCAACTAAGTCCCGAATTTTTTATGATAAGCCCATATACATTGGAGTTAGTGTACTAGAACTTTCAAAATGGTTAATGTATGACTATTTCTATAATTTTCATTCTGTAAAATGTCCATCATCAAAAATACTCTATATGGATACAGATTCATTTATTATATCATCAGAAGAAGATTTTTATGATTTAATTAAATTCAATCCTAATCGCTTTGATACATCCAATTACCTAGCCTCAAACAGATTCGGTATCAATCTCGCTAATAACAAAGAGCTTGGATTAATGAAAGACGAAAATGCAGGAAAAATAATGACGTCGTTTGCAGGCGTAAAAAAGTCAGTAGTTAAACGATTAACTCATACTCATTATATTGAATGCATTAAACATAAAAAAACTTATTATGGACAACAGAGAGTTATTAGAAGTAGAGGTCATAAAATTTATACTGAAATTGTAAATAAGATAAGTCTAAATTATAATGATGACAAAAGATTTATATTACCTGATAATATTTCAACATTAGCTCATAATCACTATGAAATTAAAAATATTTTAGGTGCTAGTAATAATACACAAAATATGGTATAAGTAAATTTAACATTATATTATTATTATTTTTAATTTGTGTATAATTAAAACTATATTTCAATGTAAAAAATACACAAAAATAAATTAAATCTGATAAATATTTTGCGTGCTTAATTATTTTAATATACTCTTTTTATCTATCCATGAATTGTGTGTTTCATCGAAACCTAACCATTTAACAAAAACTTGTTCTTTTTTCCTTCTAAGTATTTTTTCCACTAAGAAAGCATTTTCATCTTTAACTTTTTGGAGTTCTTGATCATAAAATGAGCCTTTGATCATTTCCCCCTTATAGTCCTCCAGCTCATATGTTACAGGATTAGTAGACTTTACTTTTAAAATTTTAAAAACTTCGGCTGTCCAGTTTGGATCATAGCCCTTTGTAAAAATACCTTTATATTTACTTATTCTAACAGGATCACCAATGGAAAACTTGTGTTTAGGAAATACCTTACAAATATTATAAGCTGTTTTCAAAATAAACTCTTCATTTTGTTTGTTTACATCTATAGGCCTCATTTTTATAGTACGGTGATATGAATTATTATAATCTTTTAGTAAGTCATGCAAGATATAAATCCACGTATGATTACCCTGCATACTAAAGATTTTCCACATACGATTTTTTAATGTTCTATTAAAACGTTCACAAATAGATGCTTTAAGGTGTGTATATGTATGGTAATGGTTAATGTTATTCTTTTTCATTAACTCTCCGAAGGCTACATTAAAAAACTCCTTTCCTTGATCAGATTGAATATTTTTAGGTTTATGTTTAGATATTTTTAATATTTTCTTCAATGCTGATAAAACATCTAAAGCTGTTTTAGACTTAACGGGAACTGCATATGCAAACTTCGAGAACGTGTCAATTACTGTCAGCAAGTACCTATATCCTTTGTTTTCCTTATAAAAGGGTATCATTTCAACTAAATCGATTTGCCACGTGTCATTAATTCCCTTTTGTACGAATTTACGACGAATAAAATTTCTTCTAGCAGGCTTATGTATTTCATTAACAACTTGTTGCTTACTCATTTTTAATATAATTTTTTATTTTCTATTGTTATGTTGGGATGATTGCTTATTTAAAAGTGTTTGCTTATACTCAAGAACATCGCGTTTTATTTGATTACACATTTTTTTGGAAATTTCAAAGCATAAACGGGTTAAATCTATTTGCACATTTCTATCATAAGTACCGTCTAAATCAGCTAGTTGAACATCAAATTTTTGTAAGGCTGCACACTTAGGAATAATATTATTATAGTAGAGGTATATAATTTGTTGCTTAAGTATCGTATTCCAACATAAAAATGTGGTAAAAAAAATGCCTAATCTTAAAAACGATCTCCTGGACTCACTATCAAATTCAATTTTATTTCCAAACTGATTTATTATAAACACATACTGCTTATCTGATTTTCGAAATCTAAAATTACACTTAATTGTGGGTAATAATGGATGGTCTATAATTGTATCAGGCATCAAAAATCATACTGATCAAGTTTCAATTGGATATACTCTTTGTATGTAACCAATTGCATCCATTCATCTTTATCTAAACCGACGAAATTGTTTTTGCTTTGCTGCATCCATATCATTGGAGTGAATTTTCTTGTAGTTGAAAAACCGCATTTAAGTTTTAAATTATGTACTACATAATATTCGAGACCGAAAATGACTTCGTGATCCTGCTTCTTTCTAGTGGACCTAATTCTTTTGATTGAAGCGTGTCCATTTGGGTTGAATGCTTTTGTAAAACTAAGAACTCTTACTAAATTGGGCTGTATATAAAGGAGATAGGCATCAACAACTCATTCAGTTTCTTACAAAATCTCAAACCAACATGAACACAATCGACAGGAATTCAAGCGTTATAGTTGATTTTCAATATGTCTTTGGAAATAATAAACAACTTTTTATTAAGGAATTGGCGTTTATGCAAACCGGAACAGTAACACCAAACTTCTTTCATTTCAAACCACCATATCATCTGAATGAATTGGATAATGAAATGATTAAACAACAAAATATTAATCGTCAAACCATAAATGGATTGGAATGGTCAGATGGTGAAATATCATATTTAAGTTTAGGTGAAATACTTTCACCACTAAATAGATTTAGCACCGTTATTGTACGAGGTGAAATTAAAAAAAAGTTTTATCTAAGTATTTAACAAATAATATTATTGATATCGATATTGGAAAAAGTCTCACATTTTATCCAAATTTTTTTACAAACTGTAGAATCCACAAAAAAATTCCTCTTAGATGTGCTCTAAATAATTTATTTAAGCTATTTGTTATCTTGGAAAATTCTAACTACGCTATCTACTGTAATGGTGACTCATATGTTTAGATTTTCAGTTTATATTCAGCACTTGTAGTAACTAGTTGTTTAAAATGGATTCATTTAAGCGTTTGTTTGAAAAGGATCCTCACAAAAGCGGATACACACAAGTTGTTTATTGTAATTATTGCGGCTCTGATACTCACTTAGAAAAAAACTGCCCCAAAAAGCGCGATCAGGAGACGCGTAATTAGAATATCTTAGATGTTAGAAAACATTTATAAAATATTAATAAATAAAACATAGCCCAAAAATGTTTAAGCAATTTATACATCCTTTTACAATGCTTATTTGCGGTCCTTCAGGATCTGGTAAGACAACGTTTTTAGAAAATTTAATAAACAAAAGAAATGATTTGCTGAGCATTTCAATTAATCGAATAATTTGGTGTTATGGAGAGGAGCATGCTAAGCCAAATTTTAATACCATCGAATACTATAAAGGAGTTCCCGAAACAATTGAAAATGAAAATCATGATCCTATTCTTTTAATACTAGATGACTTAATGATGGGTGCATTTAATAAAAATGTCTGTGAGCTATTTACAAAAGGATCACACCACAGGAATTTATCCGTAATAGTGGTTACACAAAATATATTTCATAAATCATCACATACTCGAGATATTTCACTAAACACAAAATACATCGTTGCGTTCAAAAATCCTAGGGATAAGCTACAATTTCAATGCTTAGCAAGACAAATTTATCCTGAAAATTCTCAGGAGCTCTTCAGAATATATAAGGAGGTGACAGATGAACCACATGGTTATTTACTTATTGATCTTACTCAGGGAATAAATGATCTCCTTAGATTTCGTACACATATTTTTAATTCTGAGTATACAGTTTGCTTTTCAGATGAAAATGGTTTACAAAAAGAATCTAAATCGACTGAAAGCGAACAAACATTTATTGTATGTGCTCAAAAGGGCAAATAATAAACTTCGAAATGCAATTATAAGTAATTGTGACATTGAGTTAGTAAAAGCATTAGTGGAGATAGTGTTGAATACTCTGCGAGGAAATCATAAGATATCAAAAAAGCAACTATATGCTCTAAAAAAGTATAAAAATGTATTACGTCTTATTTCATGTCCAAAACGGTCAATAAATTCTAAGAGAAAAGTTCTCATCCAAAAAGGAGGATTTTTACCTGTTTTAATAAGTTCATTGCTTTCGGGGATTTTTGGAAAAATATTGAACAATGCTTAAAAATAAGCATCAATTAACCAAAGTTATTTTAATGCATCCGAATGCATATCAAAAATTGGTAAATAATGCCCAGAAAAACGATTTAATAAATATAACGTTTTTGCCTATTTTAAATGATAAAAAAACTAGCGACTTTAATAAATGGATTAAAATACGTCAAGAATTGTGTTACTATCAAAATAAAAAAAGAAATAAGACAATGGATATACGAACTACGCAGAACAAACGACTTTCATCACCTCAAAGCATTGGAATACAAACACAAGACGAGTCAGTTTGGTTAGATGTAAAACCTAACACTTCCATTCTTAACAATAAAAATAATGAGTCCTCAAAAAAGGAACTCTCTATCACAAATGAGTTCTCTGATTTACCTAACGACATCGATGATGAAGATTTTCTGACCGAAAAATCTTTCAACTCAAAACCTAATAAGCGTAAAGTTGAGGATACCTCATTTTTAGACACTCAAGCATCAAAAAAATCAGCATTGACTAAAGTGAAGCTTACTGATAAACAGCGAAAGCTAAGAGTAAAACTTAAGAGGTATAAAAGTGAATCAAATCCATTTCAAGACTTGAAATACGTAAGTGGACGAGAAAAGTTGATGAGGGCTGTTAGAAACAGTAAGGCCGTGCAAATTGGAAAGAACAAAATTAATTGGTTATCCTATAATTAATAAACTGCAAAGAACGTAGAACTAAAAATGGTAAATGTAACAGAGTTTTTCGTGACATTACTTAGTAATGATTCGTTAAATGTATATCATGATAACGTTAAGTGTGCATTTACAAACATTGTAAATATTCCTGAAAACATGAACGATGACTGGGAAGTAGGAATTACAGACTTATATCTAAATAAATGTATAAAAAGCAGGCCTGAGAATACCTCAATCGCATCTGAAGAAACAACAGAATTCGTTATTAGCTTAGTAAATGGAGAAACATTTCGATATGAAAATGAGTCAATAGAGTCTGAACAGTTTCAAAATGGTTTGATTTTTGTTTACACTGACATTATCAAACCAAGATGTGTTGGAAATAAAAGACCTCGATGTCTTCGAGTATTACATTATAATGGAAAAGAGCAACTTATACAATTCAACAATATTGAATATTATCCCATTGAAATATGGTCTCCAAAAGAAATTTCGATCTTAATTACCGATTCCAAAGGGTATAAAGTACCATTTGAATCTTCAGCAATTCCAATTTTTGTTACCCTTCACTTTAAAAAACGAAAAGAAATGCTATAAATAATACTGTAAAGATGGAAATTTATTCAGAGTAGAAATAACCATCATGACGAAATCTTATCAACAATATTATTTAAATCAGTGTGGAGGAGGGTTGAATCATATAGGAAGTCTTTATGTTTCACCCAGAGTTATCCAACAAGGTAGAGGAATTGGGAACTTTTTTAGTGGTCTTTTTAATTACATAAAACCACTATTCCTTTCGGGGATAAACGCTATTAAAAACCAAGCTACTGAGACTGGAAAGGCAGTAATAAATGAGTTTGGTCGAAAACCTTTAAGAACTATTATCCAAGAACAAAGTAAAATTGCTTTGCAAAACCTGTCAAATAAAGCCATTAATAAGTTAACCCGATTCCAGAATGGGGCAGGTAAAAAGAATAAAAAGAGAAGGTCTAGGAAAAAACTATCTCATTTATCATCTAAAGAAGGAAGCAAACATACGCAGTCGAGAACCAAAAAAAAAAAATCAACAAAGAAATTAACTATAAGAGACATTTTTTCTAAATCAAAATGACCACCCATATTGAATGTATGAAAAGCGAATTGGATCTCTTTGAGCCACATCCTACACAAAGCTCTATTCTGAGAACAGAAGAAGTTTCATATAACCCCATAGCTTCGTTGGACAGTGCTTCTTCAATTGAATTCGTTTGCTTAGGAAATGGGGAAACATATCGAGACCTATCAAGTGTTTACTTAAGACTTGTTGTGCAACTAAGAAAAAGTGATAATACCAACATTGAAGGAAACGATGTTGGAGTAGTGAATAATATTTTGCATTCAATGTTTAGAAGTTCGTCCGTATATTTAAATAATATTTTGGTTTCTCAGAGTGATAATAACTATCATTATAGATCGTATTTGCAAACGATTTTAAACTATGGCAGTGATGCCAGTGAAAGTCACTTAGCCACTCAAGGCTATTATCCTAATTATGGTAAATTATTATCTGGTAGATACGTTAACACCGATGGATCCATTATGCTCAAAAATATTTTTCAAAACAGTAATAAGGTTGAACTATTCGGAAAAGTTCATGGAGATATATTTAATCAACCAAAACTGCTTATAAATAATGTAGATTTGAGGATTACTTTTAACATTGAAAAAACAGCATTTTATTTAATGGAATCTGAAACTGAATCAAATCTTAAAATATTGGAGGCCCAACTATTCATGAACCACATAACTATTAATCCGAGCATTTTATTGGCTCATCATCATGTTTTACAAACTAAAAATGCCATTTATCCATACAGCAAAGTTCAAGTAAAATCATTTACAATATATCCTGGAAATAATACATTATCAATTGACAATGCAGTTATTGGACAGCTTCCCAATTTTTTGGTTTTTTGCATGGTAAAAAACAAATCATATTCTGGAAATCGGGCATTAAACCCCTTCCATTTTGAACATTTTAAAATTCAACGCTTTAATCTATTGGTTAATGGAGTACAAGTACCATCGCAGGCACTTGAGTTTGATTTCTCGAACTCTGAAAATGCTCAAAGCTCTAGAGGATATAATATGCTATTCAGATCAAGTGGAATAAAACATTATGATCGAGGCTTACAAATTACAAAGGAAATGTTTGATAAAAATAGTTTTATATTAGCATTTGACCTAACAGCAGACCATCACAATTCAACTGTATGCTCAAATTTAATATCACAAGGAGCCATCCGAATTGAAGGACGATTTTCGGAGCCTCTTACAGAAGCAGTTACTTGTCTGGTATACTGTGAATATGACTCAATGATTGATATTGATAAACATAGAAATATTCGTGTACTATTGTAAAAATGAATACATTACAAATCGATAAGTTGCTTTCCAAGCATTCAAAAACAAAAAGAATTTTTAAAGGAGTTTATCCCTCTGATCAGCTGCCTCAAGTAATTTCGAAATATCCTGCTTTAATAATAGCAAACACAGATTCTTCAAGCTATTCAGGAACTCATTGGGTTGCTTTTTACTTTGAAAACAAATATTCAGCCGAATTTTTTGATTCATATGGTCAATATCCTCAAAATAAAGAATTTTTAAAAATATTAAGGAAAAATTCCATAAAGTTTACATTTAATAAACAACCACTGCAAGGTTATTTTTCAAATACATGCGGTCATTACTGTATCCTATATGGAATATTTAAAAGCAGCAAAAAAACATTAAATTGTTTTTTAAAACAATTTAAGAGAAATGATTTTAACTATAATGATAAGTTAATAATAAAAATGTTTAAGAAAATTCGTTTAAAATAAAACACAATATTATTTCAGAGACATTTAAGATGTTTATTGAATTTTTGAGCTGGGATACATTCTTTTATTTAAGTTATAGTACTTTAACATTAGGTCTATAGCTTCTGCTTTCTTATTTGGTAGGGTATGACACAGACATGTGTCAGGTCCGTCCGTTGCATCGTCATCACTCCAGGGGCATAGCTTATAATGAAAGCCAAACTTGGAGTACTGAAGCTCCTTTTCCTCCAGATCTTCCAAAATGCTCATCAAAATTTCAAGAATTTGTACGTGCTCCTCGAAGATCATCTCCTCGAATTGCATTAAAAAAAGTTTTATTTGTTTGGCATGCATCTTGCAGCTGACTTCTTGAATCTATTACTGATAATGTTTCAAGAGCAGGACTCTTTATATCCACGTCTTTGCTATGTTTCCCTTATATTTTTCTTTACCCATGTATTGGAAATGATAAGTACTATATCTAGCCATCTCTTTTTTACATATGTGTGTATATTCTTAACCTTTTTCTTTATTTTTGTCTTTACATGTATAGTTGTCTCTCTTCTCTTACATATATAATGGGAACTC